>NC_053519.1:22612500-22912500 GCF_016920715.1 Anopheles arabiensis
ACAAAGAGAACGAAATTTTCAGGCGACGGGTAGGTAGAAACACGCGGTGGGGGCCCGGCCCAAGATCGGATCCGAATTCCGTTGTTTTGGGCTGAAAATTTAAAATGGCGGATGGGGCGCTACTACGGAGAGAATGCGCCTCTTGCTTGCCTTTAAAATACACGAGGCGCTCTCGCTGTAAAGAAAGCTCACTCGCGCTGTTTCATTACCCGACAGACAAAGAGAACGAAATTTTCAGGCGAGGGGTAGGTAGAAACACGCGGTGGGGGCCCGGCCCAAGATCGGATCCAAAGTCCGTTGTTTTGGGCTCGAAATTAAAAATGGCGGATGGAGCGCTACCACGGAGATAATGTGCTCTCTTGCTTGCCTTTAAAATACACGAGGCGCTCTCGCTGTAAAGAACGCTCGCTCGCGCTGTTTCACAGTATTTTCCTCATACCCCTTCCTTCCCGTTTCTTTCGGCTTGCGCAGCGCTGAACTGGTACCCCTTCCCACTTGATTCCAGCGAATTGCGCTGCGCTGGACTGACACCCCCTCCCGCTCGTTTCTTTCGTAGCGCGCTGTGCGCTTTCCTTCATTCGGACTTGGTACACCCGAATCAAAACAAAAACTTGAACACATCAAACTTGGTTTATATTTTATCACTTTTATTGCAAATAAAGGGGCATTTTCACACATAGCTTCACACAATCTTGCCACAAAATCACACAAATTCTTAATATAAAAAAATCGTCGTATTTCAAAGAGCCGTCTAACTGCGTGGATCCCGTTCGACACAGCAAAAATGGATTCGATGTTCGATACAGCAAAAATAAACATTGAAATAAAGCAGCGCATATCACACATTTAAGATAAATGGTGAAAGAAAAGCGCAGCTTCATTTCAATGTGCACAACACTTCAACACTTAGCGAAACTTCGATCGTCCGGGACTTAGGCTAACACGCGCGCAGCCTTTCACGGCGAACGCTTGAGCTGAACTGACGATTTCGTGTGGTGGCAAGAAGGGGAGCGCACAGAGGAACACTCGCTGCACTAGTGCGAGCGAGACACCGATACCCGCATGCCGCTGCGAGAAAACCAAACTGAGCGCGCAGGCTGAAAGTGAACGCACACATTCACACATGTGTAATTGTGTGAGTGCAAAAACTGTGTAGAAACCAAAACACGCTCGCGCCTCCGAGCAATTCCGCGAATTTACAACCGTCTCCCCATGCTTCTACATGCCCCTCGCCTGAAAGTCGCACACTTTTTCATTCTCATTGCTAGTAGGGTACCCTCAGTTTGGTTTTCTTGCAGCGGCATGCGGGTATCGGTGTCTCGCTCGCACTAGTGCAGCGAGTGTTCCTCTGTGCGCTCCCTTTCTTGCCACCACACGAAATCGTCAGTTCAGCTCAAGCGTTCGCCGTGAAAGGCCGCGCACGTGTTAGCCTAAGTCCCGGGCGATCGAAGTTTCGCTAAGTGTTGAAGTGTTGTGCACATTGAAATGAAGCTGCGCTTTTCTTTCACCATTTATCTTAAATGTGTGATTTGCGTTGCTTCATTTTAATATTTGTTTGCTGTATTGAACATCAACAGCGGTATCCATGCAGATAGGCGACTATTTTAAATACGGCGATTTTTTTTATATAAATAATGTGTGTGATTTTGTGGCAAGATTGTGTGAAGCTATGTGTGAAAATGCCCCTTTATTTGCAATAAAAGTGATAAAATATAAACCAAGTTTGATGTGTTCAAGTTTTTGTTTTGATTCGGGTGCACCAAGTCCGAATGAAGGGAAGCGCACAGCGCGCTACGAAAGAAACGAGCGGGAGGTGTCAGTCCAGCGCAGCGCAATTCGCTGGAATCAAGTGGGAGGGGGTACCAGTTCAGCGCAGCGCAAGCCGAAAGAAACGGGAAGGAAGGGGTATGAGGAAAATACGATGAAACAGCGCGAGCGAGCGTTCTTTACAGCGAGAGCGCCTCGTGTATTTTAAAGGCAAGAAAGAGAGCGCATTCTCTCCGTGGTAGCGCTCCATCCGCCATTTTTAATTTCGAGCCCAAAACAACGGACTTTGGATCCGATCTTGGGCCGGGCCCCCACCGCGTGTTTCTACCTACCCCTCGCCTGAAAATTTCGTTCTCTTTGTCTGTCGGGTATACCCCTTCCTTCCCGTTTCTTTCGGTTTGCGCTGCGCTGAATTGGAACAGTATCGGACAATAAGATAGAGCTTTTTTCCATCGCACTGTGCACTTGTTTTACCACGTTACTTGTGTTGTGTGTGTGTGTGTGTGTGTGTGTGTGTGTGTGTGTGTGTGTGTGTGTGTGTGTGTGTGTGTGTGTGTGTGTGTGTGTGTGTGTGTGTGTGTGTGTGAGTGTAGTAGGAAGAGAGTGTGCTTTTGAATGTGTGTTTGCGAGTGCGCGGGTTTGTGTCTGAAGAAACGTAGCTTGACATGATGTCATATTGCGTTGAAAGTATTCTAATAATGGGGTCCTTCACGATTCTAGTTAGTTTTTTGTATGGAGTTTGACAGTTGGAGGCAGAAATCATGTAAACAATCCATACAAAACCACACAAAAAATTAGCCTGCGATTTTCAGTCTAGAAAATTTAAGCCTAAAAGCTAGAATTAGATTCGACTACCTGCTCGAAAACACGGTGTTGTTTACATTTATCCCAAGGTGCATAAAAGAGATCAGGTGGTGGAATCTGGAATCAAAGTGTATGTAGTCTAGGTGGTCTCATAGCATTTTTTCATAACCAATTTTGAACATCACTTTTTGATAGAACGAGTGAAAACTTTTGCTCCAACGAGCTTTCTGGAGGCTTGACGAATACTCAAAACACTCTTAAAATCTTCATTCAGAAGCAGAAGCGATAAAAATCAGCCTTCTAAATTCATACACCTTGGGATAAGCCCACCTGTATATTATACTCAATTAGATAGCTGCTCAAAAACTGCTATACAATGCAAATAGCTGACAGGTTGAAATTTCAGCCTACGTATTTCAAACGGAAAGGGCCCCAATGTGTGTTATTATGTGAAATTTACCAGGATTGCTTTTCGTCGTTTGTTCGGTGCTGCCTCACTACCTCCCTATGAAACGCGATTGCAGTTATTCAATCTTCACTCTTTAAGCTTCCGCCGCCAAGTGTTTCAGGCTTGTTTTATTGGTGGCTTATTACTTTCTGCTACTGATGCTCCTGATTTACTCTCGTCCATCTCGCTGTATGTTCCCTCTCGTTCCCTTCGTCCACGTGATCCTCTGTCAATTGAAACACGTCATACTCTTTATACTTTCAATGACCCTCTTCTGTCCAGTTTCAGGTTGTTTAACCACTTTTACTATCTCTTTGATTTCGACTCCTCTCTTAACTCTTTCCGTAACCGTATTTTTTCTTCTAATTCCCTTTAATTATTCTCCTTAGTTTTCTATTACTCTCTTTTTTTTGTTAAGTTTATGATAGTCTCTACGCTCTACCCTTGTTTTTTTTCTTTTCTTTCTTGCTAGGTTAGTTAGGCTTTGTTTTTCATGAATTATTTTGTTTATTTGTTAGTATTTAATTAGTTTTAAGTCTATTATATTTAGCCTTGATGGCGGATATTGTATTAAATATGAAATGAAATGAAATGAAAAAGCATGCGTTCACACTTGGATAAAAGCTAAAGTTTGCATCGACAGCAGCGCTTGTTCCTCGGGCGAGAACGCAGGTGTGCTGTTTCATGAATGTGAATACGACACCGGTGCGAAATGAAAACGCGCACAATAGCAATGAACTCGGCATTCCCTCACAGATGATTCTCCAGTGCACGCCATTGAAAGGCCTGCGTGCATCTTTTTGTTGAAACTCGTGTGTACATGGGGAACTTTGTGCGTGCATTGAGCAGGCCCGCAGTTGTTCTTTTCAATGGGCGTTTTGTTTCATGAGCGCGGCAGTATTCTGTTCTCGATTTGAATGGTTGATTGGTTGAATGGTTTGTTACACACACACACACACACACACACACACACACACACACACACACACACACACACACATGCATACACATAGACACACACACACACACACACACACACACACACACACACACACACACACACACACACACACACACACACACACACACACACACACACACACACACACACACACACACACACACACACACACACACACACACACAAACACACTCAAACATATACACATAAATACATACAAACACACACAAACACACATGCACACACACACCAACACAAACCAATACAAACCACACATAAACCTGTCCCAACGGGTGCATGGTGCGTTGAAAAAACCAATGCCCTATCATTTTGTCCGATACTGCACACTGCCCAATACTGGTACAGTTACCCTATATTTAAATTTGCATGTAAGCACCTATGTTTATGTAGATATACATATATACATATGTTTAAATATACACACATATCCTTCCACTTCCAATTCCTGCTTGACGGTTGTATATTTCGTAAGTGTTTATGTTCTTATTGTGGCTGGTGGTTTTCTGCTGGAATTGACCTACTAGGTGGTTATAAGTTTCGCAATGTTCTCGAAATGATATCTATTTGACATATGATGTCTATGATATCTATCTACATTGATTTGGATTGTTATGATTACTTTGTTTAAGTTGGATGTGACCTACTGTTAGCAGTTTATCTGCTACAACCTGAAGAACTAAGAAAACATTCAGAGAAAGACCCACAGATTTTAACTACGTAGGAACGATTCTCAAGATAGGAGTTGAACCACGGCAATATAGAGCCACCGAAACCTATTTTTCGAAGCTTAGCAACAAGTAGTGATAGAGGTATACTGTCAAATGCCGCTTTGAAATCGGTATAAACCGTGTCTACTTGCTTACCACCAGACAGGTTATGATAAAGAGAAGTCAAAAATCTTTCGCGATGCCAGCTGATAGCTTATAGCTCTTTTTTTTCTTTTATACGACAGTAACAGAACAAGAGAACAACAATGAACCCAGGGAGCGTGATGACAAACGGGATTGGGAGTGGGAGGAAGGTAAATCAACTGGCAACCGTCGGCATCGTGCGTTAATCACTTCATTCCTAATGGCGTATCTCGTGAAAATGCTTCTCTGCTTGATGGAATGGCAGTCAACGGTCAGCGGCTATTATTTAGCATAAGAAATATACTCGGAAGACAATTGGACCTTCTATTTGCCAATTCTGCCTTCTTGGAGCGCTGCTCCTCCGTCATAGCTTCATCTGTTCCACTTGTCGCGCTAGACAATTATCACCCTGCTCTTAAGACAAGTGTACTACTTGCGCACTCTCGCCCTGCATCCTCTCAACAAATACCTCCGGCTCGAATGTTCAATTTTACGAAGCTGGACTACCAAAAGCTTCATCGTATTTTAGCTACCGATAGGGCCTTTATTGATGCTGACTGTGTCATAAATGAAGCTGTAGCAGTACTAATGTAAGCACTTCCTCCTTCCCTTTCTTCTGTCTTCTCCTTAAACCCGCTCCTCATCCTAAGTGATCGAACAGAGCTTTACGTCTATTAAAATCCGACAAAAACCGCGCCCAACACGCCTACCGTTTAAATGGTATTTTACATAATCTTTGTGGGGCGGTCCAATGGTACAGTCATCAACTCGAAAGACTCAATAACATGCCCATCATGGGTTCAATCCCAGAATGGACCGTCCCCCCGTAGTAAGGATTGACTATCCGGCTGCGTGGTAATGAATTAAGTCTCGAAAGCCTGTATACGCCGGCATATCCGCGTAAGGAGTTACGTCAAATAGAAGAAGAAGACATACGGGGCGAGTACCGGCTTCGAACGACGAAATCCGTTCGACGCTCATGAGAGAATGAGAATCATGAGATACAACTGTCAAGCATTTAAAGACGTTTTTATCTATGATTCAAGGATGGTTAAGTTTTGAATTTTGATTTTTTTTGCCGTTGGTATTGGATTTCATTCGTTACATCATTATTGGATGATTTGTTATCAATTATAAGGCAGCTTTACTCACTTTCTTTAAATTTGAATTTAAGTTATTTCAAATGTAGAAGGGACGACAGGATCGGATTTACTTTATAAAATTTTATATATTTTTATACTGATTGATACTGATTGATTTTATTTTAACGAGTTATAAACGTTATTTACATGGTGATATATGTATAATATATATATATATATATATATATTATAATTATAAATATTTATTATATTAATTATAATTATAATTATTATATATTATAAATATATAAAAATATCTATAATAAAAAGTATATATATGTATATGTATATAAATATATACTACTTTATATATATATATATATATATATATATATATATATATATATATATATATTACTTGTATCCTTTTATAATGTAATGTATAATGTATATATATATATATATATATATATATATATATATATATATATATATATATATATTTATATATTTATATATATATATATATATATATATATATATATATATATATATATATATATATATATATATATATATATATATATATATTTATATATTTATATAACTTTTTTATTTTAGATATTTTTATGTATATTTATATTCCGATATTTTTTATGTTTTTTATATAAATTTTCAAAACTGATGAACACTTTTTTAATAGAAATAGATCACAAAACATTTCCAAAATTTTACATACCTCTAAGTTCAATTCACTTCAATCATTTAAAGCAAAATTTAAAGCAAAACAAAACATTGAAAACAACATTCGTTCCAAATCCGCTGCGCAAAACCTCGCGGATTTCTCCCCATACAAACGGGAACGTTCGACCCCGGCAGGTAGAACTCATTCTTTCGCGCGCTTCTTACGGTCTCTCAATGGTACGTTATTTTAAAACTGAGCGCCAATTGAGCGCCTTCTAACAACCGCGGCGAACGGATCTCGTCGTTCGAAGCCCATAGTCGCCCCGATAATCTTTGTATATATAAATATGCGGCTAAGGCTTATCGTCTTCTTAATCGCCATCTGTACCATCGCTACGTCAGGCATCTTCAAATGCGCTTCTGTATTGATCCTGGGTCATTCTTTCGTTTTGCGAACTCTCGGCGAGGCTTTGCTAGCCTTCCATTCACCCTGTTTCTCGATCTGTCCTCTTCTACGTTCAATCCTGATATATGTAACCTGTTTGCCAAACATTTCTCTAGTGTATTTGTCGATCCCAGTTATTTTAATCTTCCTTTCGACGTTTCCTCTGATGTGTTATCATGTAATTCAGTCATTGTAAGCGAAAGCCTAGTGAAATCCACTTTATCCAAACTTAAAACTTCGTTTTCACCAGGCCCCGATGGCATCCGTGCCTGTGTTTAGAAAAAAATGTGGCAATACCCTCACTCCTATTCTCACTCGTCTATTTTCTCAATCGCTTAGTGTAGGGATTTTTCCTAGTCAATAAAAACTGGCATGGCTTGTTCCCATTTATAAGAAAGGTGATCGCACACTAGCATCAAACTACAGATGTATTTCTATTATTTGTGCGTGTTCTAAAATCCTCGAGTCAATTGTTCATTTATCTGTAATGCCTTGTGTAAAAAAATATATTTCTTCGGAGCAACACGGCTTTATACCCCATCGCTCAGCGTCCACCAACCTAATGTGTTTTTTGTCTTCTCTATATCATAACCTGTCTAGTGGTAAGCAAGAAGACACTGTTTATACCGATTTCAATGCAGCATTTGACAGTATACCTCTATCACTACTTGTTGCTAAGCTTCGAAAAATAGGTGGCGTGCGCACTCCGCACTTTACGCACACTTCGCACAGTGCGGGCACTTTTCGCACACTCCGCACAGTGCGCGCACTTTTCGCACAGTGCGAGCACACTCCGCACAGTGCGCGCCCTTTACGCACAGTGCAAACACAGTCCGAACGTTTCGCACACTTCGCACAGTGCGAGCACACTTCGCACAGTGCAAACATATTTTGCAAATTTCGTGCAGTGCTTCACTTTGTACTGTGCGAGCACACTTCGTACCATGTTATAGGAAGTCAGATGGTGCAGTACTGAGCATATTTAGACAAACCGCCTTTTAGCATTAGCATCAGTTAGCATTAGCGACTCCGATCCGTTGGTGCAACGAGTTCAAGTCGGGGCGAATCAAAGGTCCATAAATCGCTTGCACACATTCATACCACACACATGCCCAACTGCGCGGAGACATTTTCTGCGAGAATCGAATGCACAGAACGCTGCGCTTGACCACCATCGAAAACCCGTTACACAACCACAAGCATACAACACATCCAGACAAAAATTTAAAGGCCCGGAAACACAATATCAACACAGCGGTCCGTAGCCGGAGAAATTATCAGGAAAAATCGGCTGACACCAAGTACGCGTCTCTTTAAAACAACTATGAACTGTGAAGGTCGTAGGTAAACGACGCTCCAGTGGGTTGAGGTTTCTCTTGAATTTGGCTGAGATGAATCGTGTCTGTGCTTGTACTCGGAGCCATCGCTTTGCGATTGTGCAATAAAACAGACAGCTGGTATCACGCGAAAACTGTCGCGTCGCAGGCTTGCCCTAGTCAAATTTTGTAATTAACTAAAGAGAAGGGGACATGGGACAGGGCGAGAGGGGGGGGGAAGGGGGGGCGATGGGCATGTGTGTGGTATGAATGTGTGCAAGCGATTTATGGACCTTTGATTCGCCCCGACTTGAACTCGTTGCACCAACGGATCGGAGTCGCTAATGCTAACTGATGCTAATGCTAAAAGGCGGTTTGTCTAAATATGCTCAGTACTGCACCATCTGACTTCCTATAACATGGTACGAAGTGTGCTCGCACAGTACAAAGTGAAGCACTGCACGAAATTTGCAAAATATGTTTGCACTGTGCGAAGTGTGCTCGCACTGTGCGAAGTGTGCGAAACGTCCGGACTGTGTTTGCACTGTGCGTAAAGTGCGCGCACTGTGCGGAGTGTGCTCGCACAGCATGAAGTGTGCTCACACTGTGCGGAGTGTGCGTAAAGTGCGGAGTGCGCACGCACTGTGCGAAAAGTGCGCGCACCGTGCGGAGTGTGCTCGCACTGTGCGAACAGTGCGAAGTGCTCGCACTGTGCGAAGTGTGCTCGCACAGTACAAAGTGTGCTGTGTAGTGCGCACAATGAGGTGTGCTGTGCGCACAGTGCGCACTCGCGCACAATGCCCAACACTATTTCCATTTTTGTAAACCGGGAACATGAATGAAGATTTCCAGGCTTGAGGGAAGCATTTCTGCTGCAAAGTTTTGTTGAACAATGTGGTCAAGACAGAAGTTAAAGCATCTCTGCAGTGTTTGAAATTAGCACTGGGTATAGCGTCAGGCCCAGCAGCGAATGAAAGCTTCAACTCGTTGATAGCCGAGGCAATGTCAGCTTCAGACAGATCAGGAAGAGGAATGTCGGCAACATCAGGTATATGGTTGGACGTAACAGCATTAGTGACTGGTGGCGAGTTAATCACGTATGTTGATGAAATGTAATCAGCAAATGCTTGTCTGATTTCAACATTGCCGGTGTGCGATCTTCCATTCAGAAGCATCATTGATGGAAGTCTGTTACTATCTCGTTTTTGTCGAGCAAAACTAAAAAACGTTCTTGGATCCCTTTTAAATCGGTTTTCTATTTTTCTTACGTAGTTGGCGTAGGCTCGGCGATTAAATGTCTGGTACAGACGGGCAGCTATAATAAATATAAATATTGTTCTATTGACCTCGTTCTTATGTTGACGGAACATTTTATGGAGTCTTTTTTTCTGTTTTCTCAGGTCTTTTAACCGTGAGTTAGACCAGGGTGGCTTGGTTGGGGTCCGATAACGAGGGACAAACTGATCGTAAAAGCTTGTGATTTTGTTTGTGAACAACAAAATGTTTTGGTAAACAACAAATTATATAACAATATATGAATGATAAAGTGTGTAATCATAGAAAATATTTGGTTATAAATAAAGCTTAAACTGATGGCGACTTCAGTTCACAATTTACAGACATGTAGATCACTTGTGTTCTGGTGTATCTGACTCATTTGCAGATTCCGCCGAAGGCTCTGTTCAATTTGGTAACCATGTTTGGTTATCGGTTGTTCAGTCGGGTGACCGATCAGCAATACCCCATCTTCAACCAAAGTGCAAGTTTGCACATTAATCCGTTAATACTCCCGCAGTGTTTTAACGCCGCTTGGAATCCGACCCGTTGCGTAAAGTAAAGTTCCGTTGTTTTACTCGTCCGTTGCACAAGTGTAACTTGACCATCCTAACGTAACAGGCGAACGATACGACAGAATCGCAATTGAAATAACCTACGGTACGTTCTCGCTCGATACCCCGCTTCGTTCTGCACTCTTCCAATGCATTCCGCGCATCATCTTACCGCACACGGTTCTGGTAAACAAAGTGCGCGACTAACCTACCACAGGGTGTCCCACAAAGTAGTGTCCTTAGTACCTTACTGTTCATTATGTTCCTCAATGACTGTACTTCTATCCTTCCTCTTAACGGCTTCTTGCTATATGCGGATGACGTTAAAAAATTTCTTCCTGTGTCTTCTACGGCTGATTGTCCAGTCATTCAATCCTGGCTCTGTAAATTCTCTACATGGTGTGCTTCTAACGGTTTAGTCCTGTTTCCTGAAAAATGTTCTGACTTATCTTTCTTCCGATCCTCTACAAATATAAATCATGCTTATAGTGTCTGTGATGCCGCTATTCCCCGTGTTTCCTTGTCTAAGGATCTTGGCGTCTTCTTTGACCTGAGTCTCTCTTTCAAAGCGCATACGGACTATGTCATCAACAAGTCCAACAAAAGTCTTTTTTATATTTGTCGCATGTCCACTAAAATTCGTGATCCTTTCCGTCTTAAGTCCCTTTATTGTCGTTGGGTTCGTTCCGTACTGGAATATGCCTGCATCATCTGGTCTCCTGTCCAAGTATCTCTGCTCCAAAAGATTGAGAGGATCCAGAGACGTTTTACGAGGATTGTATTTCGTAGGTCGCTGGGTCATCACTCTATTCCACTTCCTTCGTATGACGATGCACTCTATTAGACCTTGCTAAGTTGGAGCACCGCCTCTCGGACGCTCAGGCTTCTTTCTGTTGTAACATTACGTGTGTTCAACTTAACTCCTTTATTGCGACTGACCTTACACGTATATTTAATTATACCCTATCCTAAACTAATACTACTACTAGTACGCACTAGTACTAATATTAACTTATTGTCTACTTATTCACTTATACGTCCATAATACACTACACTTTCCTCCGCAATAATATACAGGGTGTGCGGGCTAAATTTGACACCAGGCCTTTTGGTTTATATCTCAGGGTTGAGTTGACGTATCGAAATGATTGATATGTCATTCGATTGCTAAAAGTTGTGCAAACAAGTGTAAAAAATGTCTAGCTCCGTAAATATGTGGAACCCGTTTGAATTGTCAAGGGCGTAACGTGTGTTATGATGGTTCGTGCCGGCCATACGAATGCCGAAATTCGGAAGGCGGCGGTGTGTTCGGTGAACACCGTAAAAACGGAGACGGTGGCCAATGGGCGGCCGTACGTTTGGCAGCAGGATTCTGCACCATGCCATACGGCCGTAAAAACACGCCAATGGCTCACTGCCAATTTCGACCGAAATACCAGCACCGACGTTTGGCCATCCAGCTCCCCTGACCTTAATCCTGAGGCAAACTATGCGGCAAACATGGTAAGCTAAACTTTGTAGATTTTTTTTTTAAATATTTAACATAAATTCGATAAAAGTTCCTTTCCTATTCCCTCAGAAACTGTCAAATTTATCTCGAACACCCTGTATGTATACTTTCTCATTTTTCTCATTTAAAAGGTGGCTGTCCCTTTAACCTATCGGAACGTCTAACTGGAGGCGGGGTAGACTCGCTTTTGATTTGGCACTTCCCGTGCTATTTTGTCAGACGTTGTTTTTAGCCTTTCTGGAAATTCATAATCTAGTTTCCTCCTAACTCAATCAAATATCTCAAGGCACTTAGCTTTTTTTAGCTGGAATCCATCTAATTAATTCTTTGAAATGGTTTCTATACCACACATTTTCTCCTTTAACGTAATCCGTAGGGAAGTTACTATGAGCACGCACATTACTCTGGTACGGTTTATTCTTTAAAATTCCTTCGTTTGTTTTTGTTTTTCTGAACGGATTATTGTTAAAATACGTGAATTCGGTGAAATGTTAGTAACAGTGCATGGCTCATTTCTGTATTGTAAAAGAAACCGATTAATTTTTCTTATTAACGACAGTGATCGTATTTTTTCGTCTATCATAATTTTTTTCAATACGTCTTTAACCGTTCTAACTACACGTTCTGCCAACCCGTTAGACTGGGGGTGGTATGGTGGCGTTTTAGTAACCTTAATACCGTGCATTTTTAAGAAATTTAGAAATGTCGTGGAGTTGAATGTCGGCCCGTTATCTGTTCCACTTCTTTCGGTAAGCCAAAACATGCAAAGAAAGATCACTGCTAGTGTGGTTGGTATCACGACCGCTATCAAATTGCCTCTTGCGCCAGACTCAGTTTCTACTTCGAGCGCCATTTTACCAAGTGGTGTAATTCTTTGTCCTGATGCCGATACAAAACTCATGGTGCACCTTTGTAACCTTTTAATACGAATTTTTTTTACGTATACGTATACCGGAATAACACTCGTGGCCGCTCCGCTGTCTACCTCGAATTCTAATCTGATTCCTCTACAATTCAAGAACAGTTTTTGTGGTAAATTTGCAATGACCTCTGCTTCCGCACTCGAAGCACACCCAATTTCCCACTGGACATGTAACGGGAATGTGTTATCGTGCGCAACGAAAACACGGCACGTTTTCTCTCCCGTTAAAAGATCGGCTTACATGCGTAGCTCGTCCTTAAGCCCTTACCCGGTTGTCTCTTCTGTCCGGCGCTGCTCGCTCTGCTATTCTCCGATTCCACATTTGATTACTCATAACGGCTCTGCCATGTGTCACTGTTGCGATCTCTGCAGTTTGCTCTTCATTCGTCCTCATCTCTTCGTTTTGCTTTTTCACTGCGTCTCATGATAACGCAATGTTACACGCTGTCTCATAATCTAGCGCTCTCTCCGCTAATAGCTTCCTTCTGAGCTCCTGGTCAGCGACCCCAGCTACTAACTGGTCTCGAAGTGCCTTTTGAAGGAATCCTTCAAAATTACACTGCTGTGCCGCCGCCTTTAACTCGATGATGTATTCCTTCATTGATAAATCCTTTTGGTACACCAAACGAAACTTGAACCTTTCTGCAACCTCATTCACGTTGGCCTTAAGGTGCTTTTTCAGGACACTGATAAGCACATCTGCTTTCATTTTCTTCGGGTCTTCTGGTGAGCACACCTTGCGGGCCACATCGAACAATTCCGCACTTCCTATCGTTAACAGGTAGCCCGTTTTTCTCGTCTCGTCCTCTTCGTTCACTTCGAGATACAGCTCCACACGTTCCAAATAGCATTCGATATCGTTACCCAAAACGTATGGTTGAACCGAGCCGATCACTTGCATTGCCATCTTAAAACTTTTATCCTCGTTGCCAACTTGTTGTAACGTTACGTGTGTTCAACTTAACTCCTTTAATGCGGCTAACCTTACACGTATATTTAATTATAACCTATCCTAAACTAATACTTCTACTAATACGCACTATTACTAATACTAACTTATTATCTACTTATTCACTAATACGTCCATAATACACGACCTTGTTCTATAGTGGCGGCTTGACCCGCGTTCCACAAGATTAGCACGTTCCGCGCTTTTGCCCCTCAGCAGAAAAAGGCCCGCGGCCAGAATCCGCTACACGCACGGAAACCACAGGCAAAACCAGACTCTTTGTGAAGGAAAAGCACCAGTGAATCGCGCCAAAAACACTATAAAAAACAGCTTCGATTAGAAGCGACAGCAAAAGCACGTCCTTCATGACTCAACTCCAATCAATGTGTGTGTGTGTGTTGTGTGTTGTGTGTGTGTGTGTTGTGTGTTGTGTGTGTGTGTGTTGTGTTGTGTGTGTTGTGTGTGTGTGTGTTGTGTGTGTTGTGTGTGTTGTGTGTGTTGTGTGTGTGTGTGTGTGTGTGTGTGTGTGTTGTGTGTGTGTGTGTGTGTGTGTGTTGTGTGTTGTGTGTTGTGTGTTGTGAGTGTGTGTGTGTGTGTGTGTGTGTGTGTGTGTGTGTGTGTGTGTGTGTGTGTGTGTGTGTGTGTGTGTGTGTGTGTGTGTGTGTGTGTGTGTGTGTGTATGTGTGTGTGTGTGTGTGTGTGTGTGCGGGTTTTTGTCTGAAGAAACGTAGCTTGACATGGTTTCATATTGCGTTGAAAGCATTCTAATTATGTGTGTTATCATGTGAAACAGCGTGCGTTCACACTTGGATAAAAGCTAAAGTTTGCATCGACAGCAGCGCTTGTTCCTCGGACGAAAACGCAGGTGTGTTGATTGATGAATGTGCATTCGACAGGAATGCGAAATGGACACGCGCACAATAGCAATGAACTCGGCATTCCCTCATAGGCCGCGGGGCCACGGGGCTTTCTCAAGCTGAGAAAACGTTCTCAAGCACTCATTTAAGTTTCTCAAGCACTCAAAACTTATTCTCAGACTCAACCACGCAAACAATGAGACCCCAAATTTTGAGTGATTCAGGCCGAGAGGTATGAGGAAGCTTGAGGAAGCAAGGAGAAACGCGCTGCGATGAGAGTTCGCATTCTGTTTTACACGCGCGCTTCACTAACACCAATACAAATACCGTGCTTTGATCAGCCGTCTGTGAATGTGTGTGTCTTCTTTCAGCGAGCTCAACAACTTGGATCTGCTCGTCACATCGTGTTGTCTCGCTTACACTACAGCATCGAACCATCGCTCCGTATGCCCCCCCCTCCTACGCGTACAAAACCACCAGTACAGCGAGACGCTTTGTCGGAGATGGTTGTGCGCGTTTTGTTCTAAGTCCCGCGCGCAGTGTTTGTGCGTTGATGCGCATTTCGTTCAAAGTCTCGTGCGCCGGTGTGTTTTGATAAAGTGTGAAGTGAATAAACAGTGTGCACAGACGCACATGCAGTGCGTGGATAGACAGGTAAGAATTTGCTGAACAGAGTCAACGCAGATTGTCGACAAGTTTCCCGCAGCCTGGCTCGACCCGGTATGACGTCATTCGTGAGTATGAAGGATTCTAAATGTGTACTTTAGTGTGTACTTTATGTTTCAATAAAGTGTTTAATGTAATAAAAAATTACAGTGTTTGTGTTTAGTTTTAGAATAAGTGCATGAAAGAAAGCGAAAAACAAGAAGCTTTTGATGTGTTCGTAGCATGGCTCGAAAGAACACAAACACATTGAGAACTGCAGAGCGCACCGTGCGTTACGGGTGGGGAGGGGGAGGGCTCGCGCGAGGGTGTAACTCATTCGTCGAAGAGACACCCCGTCCGGCAAAATGAGTGTATTTTTTGAGTGATTTGAGTGACGCTGTCGAAATACAGTGTCCCTTCGACCAATGAGTTACCCACTCACGCGAGCCCTCCCCCACCCCACCCGTAACGCACGGTGCGCTCTGCAGTTCTCAATGTGTTTGTGTTCTTTCGAGCCATGCTACGAACACATGTAAAGATAGTTGTTTCTTTCGTTTCTCGTTTTCTGTCATGAATAGACACGATCGCAAATGCGCACTTATTCTAAAAGCAAACACAAACACGGTCATTTTTTATTTCATTAAACACTTTATTGAAACATAAAGTACACTTTCACAACACATTCAGAATCCTTCATACTCACGAATGACGTCATACAGCAAAGTACCGGGTCGAGCCAGGCTGCGGGAAACATGTCGACAATCTGCGTTGACTCTGTTCAGTAAATTCTTACCTGTCTATCCACGCACTGCATGTGCGTCTGTGCACACTGTTTATTCACTGCACACTTCACCAAAACACACCGGCGCACGAGACTTTCAACTAAATGCGCATCAACGCACAAACACTGCGCGCGGGACTTAGAACGAAACGCGCACAACCATCTCCGGCAAAGCGTCGCGCTGTACTGGTGGTTTTGCACGCGTAGGAGGGGGGACATACGGAGCGATGGTTCGATGTTGTAGTGTAAGCGAGACAACACGATGTGACGAGCAGCTCCAAGTTGAGCTCGCTGAAAGAAGACACACACACATTCACAGACGGCTCGTCAAAGCACGGTATTTGTATTGGTGTTAGTGAAGCGCGCGTGTAAAACAGAATGCGAACTCTCATCGCAGCGCGTTTCTCCTTGCTTCCTCAAGCTTCCTCATACCCCTCGGCCTGAATCACTCAAAATTTGGGGTCTCATTGTTTGCGTGGACTGCATTTCGACAGCGTCACTCAAATCACTCAAAAAATACACTCATTTTGCCGGACGGGAAGCCCGTGGCCGTCGTCAGTTTTTCTCACTCTGAGAAACTGATATAGACACTCAAGCTTTATTTAGAGCTTTAAATAGAAAAACAGGTTTAATCGCATTTTTTTTTTACGTTCTCAATTATAAACACAATTACAATTGTGTGCATTGGAAATTTTGAGTGTGCATTGAGCAGGCGCGCAGTTGTTCTTTTCAATGGGCGTTTTATTTCATGAGCGCGGCAGTATTCTGTTCTCGATTTAAATGGGTAGACGCTTACTCGCGTACTCATTGAAAGTTTTTATCCATGCGATGTTTTCGTTGCTCAACAACGATGTAATTCATCGCGTATAGAAGCAGAACACAGGCAATGCACGGCATTAGTCGTGTCCAAGTTTTTAACCAGTGCGTACTTGACGATCCAAGCAAGCAATGTTAGTAACAATGGGTGGAGGTAAACATTGTACCGATTATCAGCGCCATATCATAAAGCGAATGGCGGCTGCTGGCATTAAGCGCAAAACGATTGAGTTCGTGATGGAACGATCGCGTACTTTTGTGGCAAACGCGCTTCGGACAACCGAAACGTGCTTGAACAACCGAAACGCGCTTGGACAACTGAAACACGCAAGTCAACCGGACGTCCTCAGAGGACCACGGCGAAAGAAGACCGTTAAATTGTTAATATATCGAAGAAACTGTTAAGGTATCAATTCAAGTATCGAACTATCCATACGTAAATACAACAACTATGTGTAAACGCGGCCTCATGAACTTTGTATATACACTCGGATTTCAATAAAACTGTGTAGTCGCATGCTAGCTGTTCTCGGTGTCACTTCATTTGATCACATATCACAACAGGTTATGGGCCCAGTCACCATGGAAAAAGTTATTCTTGGAATTCCGCGGTATAGCGGTGAAGGAAACTTCGACAATTGGTGTTTCCGTTTAAAAATGGTGATGGATGCAGAAAGTGTGTTACATACACTGACTGATGATGTTCTTGAAGACATAAAGAAAAAGGAATTATTCGATGTTGCGGATCGAAAAGCAAAATGCCTGTTAGTGGGGTTTCTAGCTGATCAATGCTTAGAAACAGTGCGTGATGCTAACACTGCGAAGCAAATGTGGACGTGTTTAAATGAAGTGTATGCAAAGAAATCTGTGGTTAATCAGACAATTTTGCGAAAACAGCTTGGGTGACTCAGGATGCATGAAGCAAACTCCATGCGCGCGCATCTTCATGAATTTGAAGATTTGGTACGGCAGCTCCGAACAGCAGGTGCGAATTTAATAGAAGCGGATATCGTTTCGCAACTCTTTCTCAGCTTGCCGGACTCGTATGATCCATTGATCACAGCCTTGGAAAATCTTAATGAAAAAGATTTAAGCGTTGATTTTGTGAAGCAACGTTTGTTGGCCGAAGAATGTAAAAGAAGTGAACGTCTTGTGAATAGTGACAGTGGGCCTTCGGCGGCGTTCGTCGGATGAAAGGATCAAAAACGATTTTCTGGAAAGTGTCACAAGTGCGGTAAAATAGGCCATATGAAAAAGGACTGTAGGGTCTCGAATGCGCGAGGAAATGAACGAAAAAGTGACGTAAAAAATGATGCGTGTTTCATGATTGGGACAATCAGTGATAATGAGATAACCACATGGATTGTGGATTCGGGTGCTTCGGAGCACATTACGAACAATAAAGAAATTTTCACCGATCTTAACAAAATGGAATTTCCCATGAATATTGTAGTGGCAAAAGAAGGTGCGTGCATTACAGCTACTCACCGGGGAAACATTTCGCGCTTAAAAAATGTGCACAGTAAAATTTCTGGTGCAATTAATTTAGAAAATGTATTATACATTCCGGAAGCAAGAGTAAACTTGTTATCAGTGCGAAAAATGGAAAACGCAGGTTTTAAGGTCGTTTTCGTGAAAGGGGAAATAAAAGTGTTCAGAAACTCCGAATTAGTTTTGGCCGGTGAAAATTGTGGAAATCTCTATAAAGTAGAGTTATATCAAGAAAAATCGAATCGTGCTTTGTTCAGTGGTAAAATTCCGGAAGAATACGATTTGTGGCATCGTCGGTACGGACACCTCAGTTCGAAAAATTTGCAAGTGCTCATGAAAAATAATATGGTGTTGGGGCTACCGATCAGTGCTGTTCCACGAAAAGAAGACAAAGTGTGTGAAGCGTGTATCACAGCAAAACAAACAAGAGAATCTTTTTCTATGCGGAGTGGACAACAATCGTCAAGAATCCTGGAACTCGTGCACTCGGACGTGTGTGGTCCGATGCAGAACAATGGGGTTAACGGTGAACGATATTTTGTTTCGTTCATCGACGATTGCAGCAAATTCACTGTGGTGTACCTGATGAGAACAAAGGCGGAGGTTTACCAGAAATTCCGTGAGTATGAGGCCATGGTGTGTGCAAAGTTTGGAGTGCGCGTTTCCAAACTTCGATGCGACAACGGTGGCGAATACAAAAGTCGTGAATTTCAATTGTATTGCAAACAAAGAGGCATACAAATGAAATGGACAAACCCGTACACGCCTAAACAAAACGGTACAAGTGAGAGGATGAATAGGACTCTCGTGGAAAAAGCGCGCTCTATGTTGGAAGACAAAACCTTGACAAAAAGTTGTGGGGTGTGGCAGTTCAAACTGCAGCTTATTTAGCAAATCGAAGCCATGCTGCTGCTATTGGAAAAACTCCTTATGAGTTATGAAATAAGCAGAAACCCAACGTTGCGAACCTAAAGGTTTTTGGATCGGGCGCTTTTGTGCATATACCGAAACAATTTCGTGGAAAATTTGATGCAAAGTCATGGAAGGGAATATTTGTTGGATATTCCGCAAATGGTTATCGTATTTGGAATCCTCAGAAAAACTGTATTAGTTGCTCGCGTGATGTGATCTTTGTGGAGAATTCTAGTGGGCGCTATCCTGACGAAAGTGAAGTGGTTATTCCAAAAGAAGTTGATCCCGTTGTTGTGCAAGATTATGAACAAGAAGAATAGTTAGAAGCAGATTCTCTTGAAACTAGTTTCAACAGTGCTGATGAGACATTAGTTAACAACAATGAAGAATCTTTTGATGAAGAAGAGGTTTCTCGTCGTGAAATAAAACCTCCCAAGTGGCATGCAGATTTCGATATGAGTTATGCTGGTTATGCTTTCAATGCGCTGAGCTTCGTTAACGACATCCCAAGCTCAATTTCCGAGTTGAAGAA
Source organism: Anopheles arabiensis (assembly GCF_016920715.1). Taxonomy (NCBI): domain Eukaryota; kingdom Metazoa; phylum Arthropoda; class Insecta; order Diptera; family Culicidae; genus Anopheles; species Anopheles arabiensis. Next base: position 22,632,124 of record NC_053519.1, read on the forward strand.
AAGAGATGACTGGGGACAATGGCAATCCGCCATGGAAAGCGAGATGCAAGCGATGCAGAAAAACGACACCTGGACACTGGTAAAACCACCCAAAGGTAGGAAAATTATATCTTGCAAGTGGGTATTTAAAATGAAACGTGGGAATAATAATGAAATCATTTATAAAGCAAGATTGGTTGCTAGGGGTTTCACCCAGAAGCCAGGTATAGATTATACTGAAACCTATTCACCTGTTGCCAAGTTAGATACATTACGTATGGTTCTGGAATTAGCAAACGAAAAACGAATGCATATCCATCAGATGGATGTTAAAACTGCCTTTTTAAATGGTAATTTATCCGAGGAAATTTACATGATGCAGCCTGAAGGCTATGAGAAGGATAAAGGATTGGTATGTCGATTGAATCGTTCAATCTATGGATTGAAACAGGCTTCTCGTGCGTGGAATGAAAAATTTCATAATTTCTTAACAAGCATAGGGTTTGTGCGTAGTGCTAGTGACATGTGTCTTTACACACAAAAGAAAGGAACTGTAAAAATAATACTCGTTTTGTATGTTGACGACATTTTGCTTGTGAGTGATTCATTAGATGCACATAAAGAAATAAAACAAAAATGTTCAAAGAAATTCGAAATGAAAGATGATGGGGAAGTCAGCACGTTTTTAGGTATGACAATAGAAAGAGATATTGGTGCAGGACTAATAAGTATAGGTCAGCAGGAATACTTTGAAAAATTATTAAAACGATTTAATATGACCGAGTGTAAACCAATATCCACGCCTTTCGAAAACAGATTGAAATTAAGTAAAGGAAAGGAAAGTGAGAGAACATCTAAACCATATCGTGAACTGATCGGATGTCTCACATATGCGTCAGTTACGACAAGGCCCGATCTTTCAGCGGCAGTAAATTTCTTTAGCCAATTTCAATCATGTCCTAACGAGGAACATTGGATTCATATAAAACGCATTTTAAGGTACATAAAAGGTAGTTTGGATGTTAGGATGGTATATAGGGCTGACAGGAATGAACCGATTTTGCAAATTTATTGTGATGCGGATTGGGCAAACAACATATCAGATCGTCGTTCAATTTCTGGGTACATTGTGAAACTTTTCGGAAATACTGTTGGTTGGTTGACAAGAAAACAGCAAAGTGTTTCATTATCATCAACGGAAGCAGAGTTGAACGCTTTGTGCACTGGAGCATGTCACACCATTTGGGTGTTGCGCGTATTAGAAGATTTGTGGTTGTCCATATTAGATCCGGTACCTCTTTATGAGGACAATCAATCAACTATGAAAGTGGTGGAAGATTCTAAAGACATAAAGCGGCTCAAGCATGTAGATACAAAATATCATTTTGTTAGGGAACTTGTACAACAAAAACGAATTGAAATCATATACATGCCATCATCGATGCAACAAGCCGATATCATGACAAAGGGTCTATCGCCAAACCTCTTCAGAGGTTTCTGTATGAGTTAGGATTGGAGAGGGAGTAAATCAATAAGATTGTTTGAATTATATCTTGGTCTTTGGTTAGGATAGTTAGGATCCTAGAATTGTGTGGGGGTGTTAAGGTATCAATTCAAGTATCGAACTATCCATACGTAAACACAACAACTATGTGTAAACGCAGCCTCATGAACTTTGTATATATACACTCGGATTTCAATAAAACTGTGTAGTCGCATGCTAGCTGTTCTCGGTGTCACTTCATTTGATCACATATCACAACAGAAACAATGATCGCGAGGGCGGAGGTCCTGCTTATTACATCAAAAACCTAACCCAAAACACAGAAAAACTACTAACAAATCTATCCGAAACGACATACTTGTGAAACAAACACACACACCAATACACACTCAAACATACATACACACACAAACACACACACACACACACACATGCACACACACATATACTCACACATGCACACAAACACACAAACACATACAAACCACACATAAACCTGGCCCAACAGGTGCATGGTGCGTTGAAAAAACCAAGGCTCTATCATTATGTCCGATACTGTACCACTTCTGCATGGGATACCCAGCTTCACGGGGCTGTGCCTCTATTAAAAGTACGAAGCGCTCCAGCCGCCCGTTTCATCCAAGCAGTCCCATCTGCTCCAGCGGTCACTTCCGTTCCAACAGCTACAATGATTACTACAATGCAAATGCAGCAGATGACAGAATCGCAGCCACAATCACAACAACAACTGCAGTTTTTGCAGGTTATAAAGCCACTGCAGCAACAAATCGAACTACTGCAGCAACAAGTTAATTTGTTGCAACAACAACTACTGCGAAAAAATCAACAGCACATCCAGATACCAACGCCGCTAGAGGAGTCAAAACCCCAACACCGTAAGGCGGAGCACACCCACCAGCAACGACAGCCACAACGATATCAACTATAATAATAAGATACAGCAGGTGCCGCACTCCCAGTAGCATCAACAACAGCGTAGCATGAATCGGGCTCACGACCCAGCCGAGGAATCAATAAATACTCAGAACACTACGGCACCAAAACAACCTGTCCAAAACAAACTCGACAGACTTTGAGCACAACTAGAACTGGAGGAGCAATCTCCAGATGTGGTATTCTGCAACACCATCACCCGGCTGTGGAATCGCTTCAATGAGATGAAACATCTCCCCCGAGACCAGTATGCCACTATACTGGTCTAAGAGATTATCGAAATGCTTTCTCATGGCATTTAAAACAGCTACTTGGAACGCCAACTCCATATTTCGGAAAAAAGACTGGAGTTCCGACAAGATCTTCGAAGTCTCGTTAACACAGGCAGATTCATCATTGCAGGAGACCTCAACGCCAAACATCAAGCTTGGGGCAATTTGAGAGGAAATAAGAACGGACTGATACTGTTTACTACATCCATCATCGATTTGTTTTTAACAAATATACCTCACCGGTTTTATGTCCCAGTCACAACTGTTGTGCTGTCGTCAGACCATCTTCCGGGTGTCTTAAACGTAGATAGCAACATTCTGCAAACAGAGCGTCGAAGAAACAACTACCGAGAAGCTGACTCGGGCATTTGCGATTCATGGATGAATGACAACATCAATTATGATATTCCTCTCAACAACGTCGAGGACATTGATGCGGCGCTATAAGGACTGAACACCTCCATCAAGGAGGCAGAACAGCGCTCGGCCCCCGTGATTGAGCTCCGCAATACACTCATCAATATTGATTCTGAAGGGTGCTGGGTAGGTGCTGGGGCGCTGGAGTTGGTAACCAAGATTTTTAACAAGTGCCTTGAATTTCGTTACTATCCACAGGAATAGAAGATAGCAAAAGTGGTGGTTATTGCTAAGCCAGGATGCGATGATAACCAGTTATAGAGGCATTGCTCTACCGAGTGCACTGGGCAAAACATTTGAACGCCTCATCCTTAACAGAATGGTGGACCACTGTGACTCTTTTGCTGAGGTACAGTTCGGATTTAGGAAAGGACATTCGACTGCTCATCAACTTCAGCGGGTAGTTAGCATCATTGATAATGCTAGGAGTAGAGATGCATCTACATCAATAGCTCTTTTGGACATAGAAAAAGCCTTCGTTAATGTATGGCATGATGGTCTCATATACAAACTTAAAACCCTTAGTTTTCCGGCTTACATTAAAATACTTAAAATTATCATAAGCTACCTCACTGAAAATCTAGGGTTTTTATTAAAGCCACTGGTTCAGATTTGTATGAAAACTGTACCAGTGTCCCACAGGGAAGTTTGTTGGAACCAATGCTGTATAATTTGTACACTTCGGATCTACCATCGCTTCCCAACAGCACCTATATCTCGCTAAATGTATACACTGACTATCTCAGAGACTGGAAAATTAAAGTCAATACGTCCCTGACCCAGGGAATTGTCGTTCCGTATAAAAAACAGATGCAAACCCCAATCCTTTTCCCAAAACCCAAATTCCCAAAAACAACAGTAAGGTATCTAGAAACAACATTCGATAGGAGGCTAAACTTTAATGAACATTTAACTAATAGATCATAAAACTATGATTCATTTAATAACTTACTTACTTACTTATCCGGCGCTACAACCGCTTTGCGGTCTTGGCCTGCCTCAGGAGTGTCCGAAACCGCTCACGGTCTCGCGCCTTCGTCTGCCAGTCCGTTATCCCGGCCTTAATGGCGGACGCCTCCACGCCATCTTGCCACCTCAATTTGGGCCTACCACGCCTCCTCTGTCCTTGTGGACGGCCTAAAAAGACTTTACGGGCTGGGTCGTCCGTTTCCATGCGTACAACATGGCCAGCCCACCGGAGCCTGGCGAGCTTAATACGCTGTACGACAGTGAGGTCGCCGTACATCTCGTATAGCTCGTCATTATAGCGGCTCCTCCATTGTCCTTCCACACATACGGGGCCAAGTATCCTTCTGAGCATCTTCCTCTCGAACGCGGCTAAGAGGGTTTCGTCAGATTTGGAAGTGTCCATGTCTCAGAGGCGTATGTGAGTACTGGTACTATATAGGTACTATATAGTCCCAGCTTCGTCCGTCGCGACAGGTTCTTTGAGGTGAACTGCTTTTTCAGGCTGTAGAATGACCGGTTGGCAGCCAGCATCCTTGCGCGCAACTCAACTTCCATACTGTTGTCGTTGCTGACCTTTGACCCAAGATAGGTGAATTCTGGGACGACTTCAAAAGTGCGTTCACCTATCTGTACATCACGCCTACGTAGATTCGGATTATTTATTGGTAGGTCCGCTGATGTTGCCACCATCAGTTTGGTCTTTGCCTCGTTTATCTGCAATCCGAGGTTCTCTGCCGCCTGCTCAATCCCTTGGTAGGCTTCTGCTACATAGGAGAGCCGCAGACCAATGATGTCTATATCATCAGCGTATGCCAGGATCTGGGTTGACTTATAGAAGATGGTTCCCGTAGTCTCCACCCTCGAGTCGCGGATGGCCCTCTCTAGCGCCAAGTTGAATAGGAGACAGGCAAGCCCGTCCCCGTGGCGCAGACCCTTGGTGGTAGCAAAAGGTCCTGAGAGTTTTCCATCCACCCTCACCTGGCATGTGACGTTGGTCATAGTCATTCTAACTAGCCTTATCAGTTTGGCCGGGATTCCAAATGAGCTCATAGCGTCGTACAGTTTTACCCTGGCTATGCTATCGTATGCGGCTTTGAAATCTATGAAGAGATGGTATGTGTCGTTTCTGTATTCAGCCATCTTCTCCAAGATCTGCCGCGTGGTGAAGATCTGATCAGTGGTTGATTTTCCGTTTCGGAATCCTCTTTGATAGTTTCCTACTATCTCTTCGACGTGCGGGACAAGGCGATCCTGAAGGATCAGGGAGAATATTTTATAGGCAGTATTCAACACCGTAATACCCCTGTAGTTGTTGCAGTCCAACCTATCTCCCTTCTTGTATATGGGGTAGATGATGCCGAGATTCCAATCACAAGGCATCAATTCGCTATCCTACACCTCAGTAACAATTTGAATAATCTCGTTTTCTAGTCGTGCACCTCCATTCTTGACCAGTTCGGCTGCAATTTCGTCGGTTCCGGGTGCCTTGTTATTTTTCAGCCGACGGATAGCCTTTCGTGTTTCTTCTATGCTAGGTGGCAGTAGCATGACACTATCTGCTAGTGGCGCTTCTAGCTGTTCGTTAAACTGGTCGTTGAGTAATTCATCAAAGTACTGAGCCCACCGCGAGAGGATCTCTGGCTGGTTACTGACCAGATCTCCATCCTTGTTGCGACAGCAGGTAACCTTAGGTACAACGTTGTTTCGGTGACCTGCTATCGCTTGGTAAAACTTTCGTGTCGGTCCGTACGCCTCTCTGGTTTGCTCGAGTTCCCGCATGTTTTGCTCTTCCAAAGCATGCTTCTTGGAGCGGTGAACTCGTTTCTCTTCGCGTCTTCGCGTCGCGTCTTCGCGTGAGCCGTGAATATTCCTCTGCGCATGCCCGCGTTCTATGCCGTTGCTGCATTGCTCGGTATGCAGTATTCTTACGTTCGGTCACTAGTCTGCATTCATCGTCGAACCAGCCAGATTTGGTGTTGCCACGACGTGGTGGGAGTATATTTCTTGCACAGTTTATTATTTTTGTTTTTAGAGCGTTCCACCTCTCGCTCGTAGTTTCGCATTTAATAACTATACCCAATAATAAGGTCTTCAAGTTTGTCGATTGGCAACAAAATGTTGGTGTACAACCAAAAAATTCTACCTACAATTAAATATGTAACACAAATTTGGAGGGTCTGCTCTAGATCTAATATGAACAAAGTTCAACGTATACAGCACAAGTTCTTAAAAATAGCCTACAAATTAAATCGATCATTTAGTACTGAAGAACTGCACGGATTTACTAACATGGAAAAAATGGTAGCCAGGTTAGACCGACTCTGGAATAGCATAAAGGCTACCACAAGAACATCAAACTATAGACTTATCAGACAACTATACAGTAACTAAAATTGTCAAAATCCCCAACCCTTGTAAATAAATCTAACTGAATTACAGGATTAGTTTTAATTTTAAAAATTAAATGATTAAGGATAGTTTAGGTGATTTAAGATCCTTCTGATCAAAAGTAGCCTATACTAGAAATCATCTCGTTAAATGAGAGCGCAGTTCTGCAGTCGTATGCTAAATTCAGCAAAATATCAATTATCTTGAGAATTACCCTCCAGTGCTGCAAAATGTTATGAGTATCGCGAAATTTTCACCAATGAAAACAATGAACATATCCGTGGTAGCTTGATGCTCATTGCTAATAGTCAATAAAAGTGCGTCATGACATGCTGAACACGACATGTGAATTCTAGAGTCCAACGCGATACTCTGACTGACAAGCTTAGCTTAATGCCGGCGCAACCATAATCATGATTTTTTCTGGCTGTTAACAGTGCTGCCAAATGCCACTGTTTCAGTCATCAACACTCCTGATTTGAGCTTCGTTTCAGCCATATCACGTACACAACTAAGATGATCAGTGACGACCCTACAAGCAAAGAGCGGGTAATTTTTATCATGGTGTGCGTAAAAACCAAGAATCAAGCCGATGGAAGATTTCCCCAAGGAAACATTTTGGACCTAGCTTGAACAAAAACTGGGCTGTCTTGCTCTATCTTCTATACCGCACCTGCTTGCACTCATTCGCGAGCATTAAAATATACTCTCCCGATTTCATGTTCTCGCGAATTGCCTGCTGCTGTAAGAATGTATGAGTGAATGTGTAGCGTTTTTCTCTGTGCTTCCTCTTCTCCCCCCTCGTTCGTACTCCCTTCTTCCATCGTTCCGATGCGCGATTCCTGATTCGACCGCGCAATAACATTTGTAAGGTTCCGCCGCAATGAGATACTGTACGGAAATATACAGGGCATTTCCTTTAAGCATCCGTGGTCCACACGGAACGCCGATGAACCAAACATCACCGGCCAATGTCAAATTCTCGATATTGGCGGTGACTGGTGAAGGTGTCCCTCCCCTCCCTCATCAACTTTAATTCACTTACTTCTCATCTCCTTCCCTTTCCCCTTCTCCTAGAACTCATACAAATGGAATTATAGAGAGAAGTGGAGAAGAGGGGGGGAATCAGCTTTTTCGCTCTCTCTCAAAAAATAAGTCCAAAATTGTCTGCCTTTGGGTACCAGTTTGGGTACTGAGATAGGGCCCCATGTCAGGTCCATAGTTTTACCCATTCATCGCGTTTTGGACGTTTGGGTAGAGGATAGAGCGAGACAAACGATTATTTTGCTCCAAGCTTTCTACTTTTGTCCCGTTGGGTGCTTGCCTTTAAAATACACGAGGCGCTCTCGCTGTATAGAACGCTCGCTCGCGCTGTTTCATCATACCCCTTCCTTCCCGTTTCTTTCGGCTTGCGCTGCGCTGAACTGGTACCCCCTCCCACTTAATTCCAGCGAATTGAGCTGCGCTGGACTGACACCTCCTCCCGCTCGTTTCTTTCGTAGCGCGCTGTGCGTTTTCCTTCACACGGACTTGGTGCACCCGAATCAAAACAAAAACTTGAACACATCAAACTAGGTTTATATTTTATCACTTTTATTGCAAATAAAAGCACATTTAAACACATAGCTTCACACAATCTTGCTTCAAACCACACACATTCATTATATAAAAAAAATCGTCGTATTTCAAAAAGCCGTCTAACTGCGTGGATCCCGTCGATTTTTTCCCCGTGTTTGCCTATATGCGATATCGAGCAGTCGTTAACTGTTTTGACGATCGTTTATTTTAACAGGAATGAACATCAAATGAACTCGGCTAAACCAAAATGAACTTTGAACGACTGTTAAAATGTGTTCATTTATTCGCGATGCCGGCTACTATTTGGAATGACTGCGCAAATTGCGTATGTTATGGCAGGTAATAGCTGGCATCGCGAAAGAAATGGTTTAAAATTAACAGTCGTTAAAATTAACCAGAGTCGTTAAAAATTGCTAGAATTTGGCATCGCGAACGCATTGAGTTCATTTGTTAATTTTAACGACAGGTCCTATGCCGCCGTTAAACAAACGACTGTCAAGAGCGTATGCGATACAAATTAACAGTCGTTTAATTATACTGCTCGATTCTTTTCCCCGTGTTTGCTTAAATACGATATCGAGCAGTCGTTAACTGTTTTGACGGTCGTTTATTTTAACAGGAATGAACAACAAATATACTCGGTTAAACCAAAATGAACTTTAAACGACTGTTAAAAAGAGTTCATTTATTCGCGATGCCGGCTAATATTATGTTTTTATAGATCGCTAGTTTGTTAATCTGGGAAAGCTTACATATTCTATTAATGAGTGGGTATAATTTTTTGGTAAATTTTATACATTTAGTTATAAGGTTGTTTATATGATCTCGAAAGAGTAGTTTTTGATCGAATATTATTCCTAGATAAGCCGGTCTCGTAGTACAGTCGTCAATTTGTACGACTTAACAACATGCCCGTCATGGATGGGTTCAAGCCCCAAGTAGACCGCGCCGCCATTCGTAGGACTGACTATCCTGCTATGGGGGGAATCAATTAGTCACTGAAAGCCAAGCCCACAAGTGGGTACAGGCAGGCCTTGACCGACATCGGTTGTTGAGCCAAAGAAGAAGAATTATTCCTAGATATTTAATTGTGTTAGACCATTCGATGGTAGTGTTGCCTATTTTAATATTGTTACCTGTCGGTCCAAGAAGTGCTGTTTTCATTCTATAGGGAAATATTATTGCTTGTGTTTTGTCTTCATTAAGTTTCAGTTTCCACTCCTGGATGTATTTGGTTATAATATCAACACATTTCTGGGCCCTGTTTTTGAGTTCGTTTACAGTTCTTCCCTTAACTGCTATGGCCGTGTCGTCGGCGAAGAGAAATTGTTCACAATAATGAGGAAGAGGTGGTATGTCTGATAGGTATATCATGAAGAGTGTGGGGGCCAGAATACTTCCTTGTGGAACTCCAGCCGGAATGATGGTGTTTCCAGAGAACTGCTTACCTAACGAGACTCGAAAGGATCTCTGGCAATGATATCTCCGAATCACTTTAATGATGAAGGTTGGAATTCCCTTGTTGATTATTTTTTGGAGCAGCCCATCATGCCACACGTTGTCAAAAGCTTTTTCAAAGTCTAGCATAATGACAGCTGTGGACCTTGCATGTTGTTTGTTGTGCTCGATAGTGTTGCGCAATCGAACTAGTTGGTGTATAGTCGAGTGACCCGGTCGAATACCGAACTGTTCGGGAGGAAGGATACGCAGTTCATCAATTATCTCTCTCAATCGCCAATGAATGAGTTTCTCAAAAAGTTTGCCTACAGCCGCTAGCAAACTGATGGATCTGTACCTCGCTGGTTTTGTCGGGTATTTCCCCGGTTTTAGAATAGGAATGACTTTGGCGCATTTCCAACATTCTGGGAAATAGCCAAGCTCCATACACCTCGAGAATAAATTTGCCAATAGTTCTAAAGCACGTGTGTTTAGCTTTTTGAGGAGTAGATTGAAGATGGAATCAAAGCCTAGTGCCTTCATATTTGACAATGTTCTCAGCGTAGCTTTAACCTCGTTAACCGTTACAGGGTTTACCAGCATAATAAACAACTGTCCTCTTGTTTATAACAATAGTCGTTTTGAATAGACACCGCTGTCTACCACTTGCTCACACGTCAGATGGTGTAAGCTACTCAGTCCAATTCAATAACACAATTTTCGCCTTCGAGTAGCAACTGTCAGATCCGGCATTGTGTGTTTTGTTTTGACAAATTTTGCAAAAACAAAACATTTTCAAACACATTTCTTTTATTCAAGAAATATGCAGTATAAACCATACATTTCAATAAATCAAAACATTAATTTTGTTAATTATTCAACAACCGCAAGAAACCGTGCCGAATCCGACCGTTGTGCAATCGAAGGCGAAAATTGTGTTATTGAATTGGACAGAGTAGCTTACACCATCTGACGTGTGAGCAAGTGGTAGACAGCGGTGTCTATTCAAAACGACTATTGTTATAAACAAGTGGACAGTTGTTTATTGGACTGGTAATCCCTGTAAAGATATAGATTGTAAACATTGAATTTAAAGCTAGCTAGCTATATAAACCTCGCAACACATGTCACACTTTAACAACCTTCGTTTGTGTGTCACTTTTGACATTGGTAAAAAAAAGTCAGATGGACGGACAGACGATGTTTAGAGATCGGCGAAATAGGACTTGTGCGGTATGCTGTAGCTTTGTGCTGAAAAATAAAATATAATGTCTTACAAGATGAATATCAAAATTCTCGAATCTCAAAATTCATGAATTTCAATCTTGAGATTTTGGTTCTTGAGGTTCATGAATCTTGAGATTCATGAATCCTAAGATTCAGAGTCAAGATTCGACTCGTGTTTTGAATGAATTTTAATCAAAGAATCATGTGAATGAATCTAGTCAAAAGATTCATGAAACACAACACTAGTTAACATACATTTTTACTTTTAATAGTTTTTTTAATTGAAATGAGCATTAAACAATTGTAAATGAGACGTTGTTGCAAAACGTTCTCTTCCATTACTTATCCGGCGCTCTAGTACCAATCGAACACAACATCGAACATTAAAAATGTATGGGATTTGACATGTTCGATTTGCTGGTTATCAAATCCAACATGTCAAATCTAATACATTGTTAATGTTCCATCGGTTGAAAATTGAAAAAAACCTGATTTGGTACATCCCTGCCAGTCACTTTTTATATTACATCTCTTCCAACGCATTCTGCAAAATGAGCACAACTTAAAAAATTTTAAAAACCATTTATCTAGTTAAAGCAAGCAAAATTGATTGCAAAAAGCATAACAGATGTTACTAATTGCACCATCACACTGAATGCTACACCATTTTTTGTTTCGCTTAGGCCCGTGTCTGTGCTTCATCGCATGCGATTTTATCGCACGTGCTGTCAAACGCTTTTTCGTATAATATTGCGATTATTTGGATGATTTGAATAATATAACGATTGTGAAAAATTAATTTGAGATTGTTCCTACAAAACACCACACATTTAGTTTGACAGATAAAATCGGATGCGGCGTCCGACGAAATCAAAAAAATTTGATTCCGTCGTACGAGGAAATCGCACGTCCGACGTTATCTGTCAAATCCCATATAAAATTTTGACAGGCCTTCCGATAAAGCCGCATCCGATGGAGCACAGACACGGGCCTTACTGCGATTGGTATAAACGACACGCGACAAAGAGCGATAAATATTCTCTCAACCAACATTATCACGCGACATTTTACAAATTTTGTATGAAAAAAAACTGGCTCAAAACTTTCTACAAACGTGCTCCATAGCAGCACTAATGGCCGTGTCTGTGCTCCATAACATGCGATGTTATCGCACGTGCTGTCAAACGCGTTTAATATTAATATTTCGCTTATTTGGATGATTTATCGATGATTATTTTTGTTTAACGATAATGGAAAATTTATTTGAGGTAGTTACTACAAAACACCACATAATTAGCTTGACAGCAAGGTGGAATATATAATGAGGTGTAGTTATAGCGGTTTTGGCAATCCCCCCCGGGCTCCGATTTTGACAGATGATTTTCCGCTTGTATATTTATTGATGGATTGTTTACGTTTTGCTTGGTCAATATTTGGTGGAGATCAATTTGGGTGAATATTTTAGTTTATTAGAACACTGCCCGTGATTTAAAATGGAAATTTTCCTTCGAGAACTTGAATCGTTCGCCAAACGCGGAAAACTAACTGTCAGTTTTCTTCGTCGATTCTTCTTCCACCTAGCTGTCAAAACGGGCTTATAACTTGACCTGATACCTTTACGGTCCTTGCTTGACAGATAAAATCGGATGCGTCGTCCAATCTTCTTTTTTTATTTCGTCGTAGGACGAAATCACACGTTCGATTTAAGCTATAAAATCCCATATAAAATTTTGACAGGCCTTCCGATAAAATCGCATCCAATGGAGCTCAAACACGGGCTTAAGTTTAGCTGCTCACTCTCAGTTTCGCTATCTGATCTGAAATGTTACCTGGATGTGGATTGGACACGCCCACGATTTTTTCGATGTTTGTTGACATCGTGAGTTTTGAACTGGCAGTGGGCGTTAATGTGTACCTACTTTTCCTTCCACTTTCCTTCCATGTGTACACTTTTCCTTCGCATTTACACACTGCCTCTTTTGGGAATACTTACTTACTTACTTATCCGGCGCTACAACCGCTTTGCGATCTTGGCCTGTCTCAGGAGTGTCCGAAACCGCTCACGGTCTCGCGCCTTCGTCTGCCAGTCCGTTATCCCGGCCTTAATCGCGGACGCCTCCACGCCATCTTGCCACCTCAATTTGGGCCTACCACGCCTCCTCTGTCCTTGTGGACGGCCTAAAAAGACTTTACGGGCTGGGTCGTCCGTTTCCATGCGTACAACATGTCCAGCCCACCGGAGCCTGGGGAGCTTTATACGCTGTACGACAGTGAGGTCGCCGTACATCTCGTATAGCTCGTCATTATAGCGGCTCCTCCATTGTCCTTCCACACATACGGGGCCAAGTATCCTTCTGAGCATCTTCCTCTCGAACGCGGCTAAGAGGGTTTCGTCAGATTTGGACAGTGTCCATGTCTCAGAGGCGTATGTGAGTACTGGTACTATATAGGTACTATATAGTCCCAGCTTCGTCCGTCGCGACAGGTTCTTTGAGGTGAACTGCTTTTTCAGGCTGTAGAATGACCGGTTGGCAGCCAGCATCCTTGCGCGCAACTCAGCTTCCATACTGTTGTCGTTGCTGACCTTTGACCCAAGATAGGTGAATTCTGGGACGACTTCAAAAGTGCGTTCACCTATCTGTACATCACGCCTACGTAGATTCGGATTATTTATTGGTAGGTCCGCTGATGTTGCCACCATCAGTTTGGTCTTTGCCTCGTTTATCTGCAATCCGAGGTTCTCTGCCGCCTGCTCAATCCCTTGGTAGGCTTCTGCTACATAGGAGAGCCGCAGACCAATGATGTCTATATCATCAGCGTATGCCAGGATCTGGGTTGACTTATAGAAGATGGTTCCCGTAGTCTCCACCCTCGAGTCGCGGATGGCCCTCTCTAGCGCCAAGTTGAATAGGAGACAGGCAAGCCCGTCCCCCTGGCGCAGACCCTTGGTGGTAGCAAAAGGTCCTGAGAGTTTTCCATGTAGTTTCCTGTAGTTGTTGCAGTCCAACCTGTCTCCTTTCTTTTATACGGGGTAGATGATGCCGAGATTCCAATCACAAGGCATCGATTCGCTATCCCACACCTCAGTAACAATTTGATGAATCTCGTTTTCTAGTCGTGCACCTCCATTCTTGACCAGTTCAGCTGCAATTCCGTCGGTTCCGGGTGCCTTGTTATTTTTCAGCCGACGGATATCCTTTTGTGTTTCTTCTATGCTAGGTGGCAGTAGCATCACACTATCTGCTAGTGGCGCTTCAAGCTGTTCGTTGAACTGGTCGTTGAGTATTTCACCAAAGTACTGAGCCCACCGCGAGAGGACCTCTGGCTGGTTACTGATCAGATCTCCATCCTTGTTGCGACAGCAGGTTACCTTAGGTACATCGTTGTTTCGGTGACCTGCTATCGTTTGGTAAAACTTTCGTGTCGGTCCGTATGCCTCTCTGGTTTGCTCGAGTTCCCGCATGTTTTGCTCTTCCAAAGCATGCTTCTTGGAGCGGTGAACTCGTTTCTCTTCGCGTCTGAGCCGTGAATATTCCTCTGCGCATGCCCGCGTTCTATGCCGTTGCTGCATTGCTCGGTATGCAGTATTCTTACGTTCGGTCACTTGTCTGCATTCATCGTCGAACCAGCCAGATTTGGTGTTGCCACGACGTGGTGGGAGTATATTTCTTGCACAGTTTATTATTTTTGTTTTTAGAGCGTTCCACCTCTCGCTCGTAGTTTCATAACTGTTTTCTGGTAGTAGAGACTCGTCTAAAGCGGCTTTGAATTCCTGTTGGACAGTAATGTCCCTTAGAGAGTCCGTATTGAGCCGAGGCTGTGTGTTTTCTCCACCCCCATTGGCGCGGGGGCGGGCGATTCTACAACGTATCACTAAGCCAACCAAGTAGTGATCGGAATCGATATTGGCTCCTCGATATGTTCTGACATTTAACAGACTCGACTGTCGTCGTCGGCTTATTAACGTGGTCGATCTGGTTGAAGGATTCGCCATCCGGGTGTGCCCACGTCATTTTGTGGATGTCCCTCCGCGCAAATTTGGTACTTCCTACAACCAGATTATTCGCTGCGGCGAACTGGACCAATCTTCTACCATTATCGTTACTGTGCTCTTGCAGACTGTGACAGCCAGTGTATTGGCGGTACATTGGCTTCCTACCGACTTTTGCGTTGAAGTCCCCCAGGATGATTTTGAGGTCATGCCTGGGGCACGCATCTATAGTTCTAGCGAGGCGGCCGTAAACTTTTGGGAATAGCTTGCTATTAAACGATGCGTAGTATTGAAACACTAAAAATGATCACGATTTCTTATCAGGAACAAAAATGAAATTGATCGTTATGCGAAAATTTACTTCTACTTCTACGAGGATTTTCTAAATTGGTTGGGAATTTAGAATTGCAAGTTACGCGATAAACACATTATACTGTATATTTCCGCTTGTTGTGACATTACAACGGTCCGACAAAATGTAAACTAACGAGATACCGTAAAAGGTTACGATATCGTCCGCGAGAGGGAGTCCCGTAGCTAAAGAGACAGGGAATGAAGAGAAACGATCTTTCTTCGGGATTAAGACGAGAGAGAAAGAGAGTGTGTGTGTCTTCGGGAGAAAGTAGAAAGCTATAAAAGGGATGGCCGCGGAGAACATAAGTCTCTTTCGAAACAGTACGGATTTTTTTTGTAACATCACGAGCAATATACAAGTCACGACGTTATAAGAAACCGCGCATTGTTTAAATTAAAACATTCGAACGAGCACTATTCCAGTTGCGGGAAGCAACACCACTGTATATACCAAATAATGCAACAAATCGATACTTACAAAGGCTTTTGACCCATTAGACGAAAGACTCCGTCAATCAAGATGGCGGGTAATATATGATACAACAGCACTCGTATCAAATTATGAATCCGAAGTTGTGTAATGCCACCGCCAGGAGCCCAGATACATTTGTCTAGTGGAATCTCGTCCGATAAAGTTCGACCCATCTCTACGATCTGTGACATGGTTGAATTTCTCAGGTTTGAAATACAGCAGTTGTAGATAGGTAGTTGTTGATTTGGATCACTAGAAAATAAAATTATTTTATAAATATATAAGTGTTTATACATGAATATATACAGGGCGTTCGGGATCATTTTGACAGTTACATTTTTGTTTATAACTCGTGATCGAGTTGGTATAGCAAAACAAACAAAACATCACTCGACAGCTAAAAGTGTACGGAACAAGCAAAAACATCCCGTGATAAAAAAATGCCAAAAAAGAATACATTGTGGAAGCGGATCACATGCATCATGATGATCCGCGCCGGACGCGACAACCGCGACATCATGCAGTGCGTGCAGTGTTCGCTGAACACGATGAAGGCGATCCGGAGTGAGCTGGGAGAAAACCTCTGATGAGAAAAACTTCTGCCAGGACCAGAGGGTTAACACCCAGAACAACCCATGGCTGGCTTACTGCCCGGCGGACGTGCCACGGGTGCCGCAAACCAAGTTCCCCCAGAGGGTGATGGTGTTCTTTTTCGAGAAGGGGCTGAGGCTGAACGCGGACGGGTACATTTCCATGCTGGACACCGTCGTGAAGCCTTGGATTACGAGAGTGGCCAACAGCATACCGTACGTATTCCAGCAGGATTACGCTCCGTGCCATACAGCCTCCAAAACGATAAACTAGTTGGCGGCCAATTTCAACGACTTCACCGCGCCGAATGTGTGGCCTCCCAGCTCCCCGGATCTTAATCCAATGGATTATTTCGTGTGGGGCGCAGTGGAACTGGACACCAACAGAACCTCCAGTAACACCAAGGCGGAGCTGATGGCGAAAATCAGGTCCGTTTTCGCGGCCCTACCCCGCGAAACTGTAGCGTATATATAGTCGACCGTGATAGATATATAGTAGATACGTAGGACTGATTATCCTGATTTATATATACAGGGTGTGCGGGCTAAATGTGACACCTGGCCTTTGGGTTTATATCTCAGGGTTGAGTTGACATATCGAAATGATTGATATGTCATTCGATTGCTAAAAGTTGTGCGAACAAGTGTAAACAATGTCTAGCTCCGTAAATATGTGGAACCCGTTCGAATTGTACAAGCGCGTAACGTGTGTTATGATGGTTCGTGCCGGCCATACGAATGCCGAAATTCGGAAGGCGGCAATGTGTTCGCTGAACACCGTAAAAACAATAAGCGTACAGCTCGAGGAGTGTGGTGAAGACGTGGATAGTGTTATTGGATTCTGCACCATGCCATACGGCCGTAAAAACACGCCAATGGCTCACTGCCAATTTCGACCGATACACCAGCACCGACGTTTGGCCACCCAGCTCCCATGACCTTAATCCTATGGATTACTTTGTGTGGGGCACAGTTGAGCGGGACACCAACAGGGCAGTGGCGGATTTAGGGTATCGGGGGCCCTAAGCGGTAAAATAAGTTTAGGCCCCCTGTTGGGACAACTCACCGTAATGATTTACTGGCGAGGGGGGGTATAGGGATTGAGATAGGACAGCGAAATAATAATAAAAAAATAAATAAAAGAAATTAAAAAAAAGGCGATAAACTAATATATCAGTTGAATGAGAAGAATTAATACTGATAGGAACGGTTAATAATAATATTCAAAACAAAAATTGAATTACCCTTGCAAGAAAATATTTAATTAATTAATCAAGCAATTTGCTTGAAAGGGCGAAAGAGCGTCAAGCGCAAGACAGGCCGGGCGAAACCGGAAAGTAAAGGAAGTTGGAGAAGACAGACGTCAGTCTTGTGGTTGATCGATTGCAGTAAGGTTGTGGGGAGGTTGAAAGCGAGGAAATAAAGAAAAAAAAAACAGTTTTGATAAAAGTGAAATAAAGTGTATTATGAAAGAAAAATTTCCATCGATCACGACAGGGGGGAGGGTATCAGTAATTTAATTTATTTATTTAGGTGTTCAACACCTAATCCCTAACTTATTTCCCCAACATCCAGTGTCGCCTTTAAGCCTTAATCCAGTGTCGCCAAAATTGGAAATTAATAAAATATTCTCTTTAAATGTGTTGGTCATTAAATTCAAATCAAAGTGATAAGACCATGTATGGAATTGCCTTGTTATAGCTAGTAACGGCTCATTGTATCCATATAAGGTATGCCTGCTCTCACCAACAAGCAAGTTATGAGAGCGAAGAGGTCCCGAAGGCACGTATATGTTGCTCTTCTCGACGTCGACGTCTAATTCGTTTTTTAGACGAATATATTTGCAGCACATACACATTGGTTTACCTTAAAACGGTGTTCAAGCGTCTATAGGCCAGGCAGAAGGCAACGCGAGCGATAACTTGACATGACTGTAAGTCCTCTGAATTGGTCGCATTACAGGGTTTTCGAGCATTATATAGACATGTTCAGCGAATTGTAGATTCGTTCAGGCATATAATAGACTCTTTCAGCGAGATATAGAATTGTTCTGATGTAGGTGTAGACATGTTCAGCGATTCTGTAGAGCTGTCATTTGTTTTGTTTACACACTGTGCCGCAGGGTTCAATTTTTCATTCTTAAAAGTCCTAAAAGTAGCTAATAATCATTCTCCAAGCTGTTTAATACATAAATTAGTTGAAAAAAGCATATTTTTTCGAAAACCGTTTGTTTACCTTCTGATGAGAATGATCCAACTTGCAGTCCAAGGGGTACGAAAGTGACAGCTCTACAGTATAACCGAACATGTCTACACCTACATCCGAACAATTCTATATCTCGCTGAAAGAGTCTATTATATGCCTGAACGAATCTACAACTCGCTGAACATGTCTATATAATCCTCGAAAACCCTGTATGAACCAAGTCTTGTAAACTTTCGTTGTATTGCCTCTATTGTTTTGAGCATCGTAGTGCAATTCGGGAACCAAAGTACTGAGCAGTATATCACCCAGCAGCACACACAAGACAAGTAAACAACGACATAAGAATTAAGACATAAGTACATTATCGGAATTGTCGAAAGATAAAACCTAGCATCTTGTATGCCTTGTAAACAGTGTAAATGGAAAATTAAACTAGAGTACAGTGTAACATCTAGATCACAAACTTCCTGATAACGATCTAACACGCTACCGAATAACGAATAATTATACTTGATCGTTTTTCAAGTCTATGAAACGATATAATAAAAAAAATTTATCTAGATCATTTTTAGACATCAAGTACCAAACACCAAGTATGACTCTCTTCATCCATAAGGCCCCTATTGGGCACAGAAGTTCTCGATGTGACTGCTGTACACACTGTTGTATGTGCTGGAATTACCATCCACGGGCTCCCTAAATTGACGGGGCCCCCGCGGCCGCTCAGTCCGCGTACCGTTAAATCCGCCACTGTTTGCGGCCATCCCTAGAGATATGGTTGTCTGGGCTTGTGCGCGGTTCCGGAAGCGGGTGCAGGCGGCCATCGACGCGGAGGGGGGTTACTTCGAACAAAAAATGCGGCAAACATGGTAAGCTAAACTTTGTAGAAATAATATTTAACATAAATTTGATAAAAATTCCTTTCCTATTCCCTCAGAAACTGTCAAATTTATCTCGAACATCCTGCTTATATACTATAAACTATATATATATATATATATATATATATATATATATATATATATATATATATATATATATATATATATATATATATATATATATATATATATATATATATAATCTGTACTCATACGGCGGGGTGCTGGCGTACCTGACATCCAAGGACCGTAAAGATACCAGGTCAAGTTATAAGCCCGTTTTGACAGCTAGGTGGAAGAAGAATCGACGAAGAAAACTGACAGTTAGTTTTCCGCGTTTGGCGAACGATTCAAGTTCTCGAAGGAAAATTTCCATTTTAAATCACGGGCAGTGTTCTAATAAACTAAAATATTCACCCAAATTGATCTCCACCAAATATTGACCAAGCAAAACGTAAACAATCCATCAATACATATACAAGCGGAAAACCATCTGTCAAAATCGGAGCCCAGGGGGGGGGGATTGCCAAAACCGCTATAACTACACCTCATTATATATTCCACCTTGCTCACATCTGTACTTATACCAAAGTGGTTATTATACAGGAGGGCTCATCCCGAACAATTTGACAGCCGTGTTGTATAAAAATGAAAACGAAATGACAGGAGGGGATTCGATCATTTGTTGATGTATGCGTGTGATTTCCAATGGCTGTTTTGGTTGATGTGTCGTAGTGTGGGTGAAAAACTTCGTATCACCATAGCAATAGACGATATGCAATCTCAGATTGCGCATATATTTATCTGTCAAACGGGTCGGTTTGATATATTTATCTGTCAAAAAAAATATATATATATCTCGGACATATAATCTTGAAAATTTATGCGCAATCTTGGCGCAATCTGAAAATGTATGGAAATGACGTTTATAGCTCAGGGTTGGCTACGCGAAATGACTTATGTTTTGATAAAACGAATATATGCGCAATCTGAGATTGCGCATCGTGTATTAAAACGGTCACAATCGAATCCCCTCCTGTCATTCGTTCGTCCAATATGGCCTTCCCGCCAAACCTATAAACCCACCTAGTCCCTATACCCACTTTGACTTATACCCTTTGCGCTATAGCCGTCTTCGCTTCGGCTTCGTGTCGCGATCGCGCAAGTCAACTTACTATTCGATGTTGGCCCATGCAGCAGAAAGCGTTTGGGCATTATCTATGTAAACAAAAATTTCGTGTCCCGGTGTTTGTTGCGAGCAACCTGCGAAACGGCTGAATCATTTTCAACGAAACTTTGCACACATCTTATGGTGGTATGAGAATAGGTTTTAAGACTCACATCACTTTCAGAAGTTGCCATGCCAAGAGCAGTATTGTTGTTGTTTTATACAGCGCTTTCACACTCGGTGTTAAGTGCAGTTTACACTGGTTTTAAAACCCCGCAAGCAAATTCGAGCTGTTTGCGACTCTCACGAGGCCTCGCAATCGCGATAGGTTTATAGCTTATCTTAAATTGATTTTCAAATGTCAAACTCAAAATAAATTCTCTTTGCGTGAATTTTTAAAAACCATTTAAAATAGCACAAAATTTCAATTTTTTAGTTGAAATCAGATCAAATAACTAATTTAATGGCTAAAACCAACCCCTTCAAGCAGAATGATACGATGATTAGCGTAAGTCGAATTTCGATGTTTTCGGTCAAATTATAGCTAATGTTAGAGATACGCGATTGCCTCCAGTCCGCATTAATAGTATATATCATGGAGTGCCTGTATATGATACATGGTATATATTGGTCCAAAAAACTCCGTGGTAAACCAAAAACTCAGTGGTACCCAAGCGGATGATTGCAGATCTTAATTATCTACTGTTATTACGACCGATAAGAAGAATCGAAGCTTTGAGAAAAAATCATAATAATCATTGTAATCATTTTCCTTGGACTTGTAATTTACTCCTTGGATTGCAAATTCTTCTATTTTATATTAAAACGAGACATCAATTTTATCCCATGTGAAACAGAGTATATCAGCTAGTTACACTATAATATTCTCCCCATCAGTGATAGACACTCGTTTCACTCTATTTCCCACGATGCTTTCTGTACCTCTTCATCCTATCCCTCATAATCCTTTGCTGAGCTTACAGTACTCTCATCGTTTTTGCTTCTATCTTCTCGTAGCAGCTGAAGAGTACGGACGTGTTCTACCTAGCGCTCCTCGAATGACCCGTGCTTTACAGGGTTTTCAATGATATTATTGACATGTTCAGCGAGTTGTTGATTCGTTCGGGCATATAATTGACACTTTCAGCGAGATATTGAATTGTTCGTAAGCAGGCGTTGACAAGTTCAGCAATTCTGTAGTGTTGTCATTTGTTTTGTTTACACACTGTGCCGCAGGGTTCAATTTTTCATTCTGAAAAGTCCTAAAAGTAGCTAATAATCATTCCCCAAGCTGTTTAATTCATGAATTAGTTAAAACAAACATATTTTTACGAAAACCGTTTGTTTACCTTCTGATGAGAATGATCCAAGCTGCAGTCCAAGGGGTACGAAAGTGACAGCTCTATAGTATCGCCGAACTTGTCAACGCCTGCTTCCGAACAATTCAATATCTCGCTGAAAGTGTCAATTATATGCCCGAACGAATCAACAACTCGCTGAACACGTCAATAATATCATTGAAAACCCTGTATATCCCCGTGTTCAGTGCAGTGCAGAATTACCTGAGCCCAAACAGTGCAGTGCTGGAAAGTGTTGTTCGTGTTTGGTGTTTCAGGAGTTTTGTATTGTAGTGTAGTGCGTGTGGGAAAAATAAACAAACAAAGATATCCTTTTACGTCGTTAGTTGTTTTCACTGCGAGACGTTAAAGTGAAAATATAACATTTTAAGAACAATCCTAACGTACTTTACGTTGTTCGTTTTTCTCAAAGCGGTACGTAAAGTGTTGTGGCCCAAGGTTGTATCCTGTTTTGTGAGTGTAGATAGTGGGAGTTTCTAAGAAGTGAGTGTTTAAAAACATTAGTGTGAAGGACTCTCATAAGACATTTGTGTTCAGAAATGAAGAGGTTTTGTGGTGCAGTGGACATTGTGGAAAAATTGTGACAGTGACGTTTTTCAAGTGCCAGTGCTGAGAGGGCCGACTATATGTCGGGCCCTCCTGCTGCCGCGAGGGCTCATCCCCCTCCCGGCATGAGTTCCCGGGATAGGAAATACCCGGAATGGTTTAACGGCGAGGAAGGAGAGCTAATGTATCTGGTTCTGACCACCGAAAAAGGAAAGCCGCTATCAGACCCGTTCATCGTAGGCAAAAGTCTACAACAACATGTTGGACGACCGGTAGAAGGTAACCTGATTAATAATAATTCCAAGTACCTTTTGAAAACCGGATCATTTTCCCACTACAAAAAGTTACAAACACTAACAAAAATCATCAATGGAACACTTATCACCATCACACCCCACACTACTCTTACAACCATCCAATGCGTAATTTTCTCTACCGACCTTAAACATATGAAGGATGAAGAAGTTCTACCAAATTTAAAAGAACAAAAAGTAACTGAAGTGCGTCGTTTTACTCGTAAAGTTGAAAGGAAAATAATACCTACCAATTATTTCCTCCTCTGTATTGCTGCAATACGTGTCCCCTCTGTTATTTGCCTTGGCCCACTCCAAGTGATTCCCCGTACATATTTTCCCAAATCCATGCTTTGTCTAAATTGTGCTCACTATGGTCATACCAGGCCTAGATGCAAAACCTCACAGGTTTGCCACAATTGTGGTATTCCTGCCCATGGTGAATGCACTGCTCCACTGAAATGTGTCAATTGCAAAGGCAACCACAATTCTTTTGACAAATCCTGCCCATTTTATCTCAAAGAACAGGAAGTCATTAAATATAATGGTCTAGTTGGATGAAAAGCTTACGTTCAAAGACCATATCGACTTTGTCACGAGCAAAGCTTACCGTACTTTGGGCCTTATTACTCGTCTGTCTCATTTTATCCGTGATCCCTTGTGTCTCAAGTCTCTCTATTGTTGCTGGGTACGCCCTATTCTCGATTACGCTTGTGTGGTTTGGTCCCCCAATAATGTGCAGGATATTGCTAGATTGGAAGGTGTTCAACGCAAATTTACTCGACTTGCCACGAGGCGTTTTCTTTCGGGTCATGATAATGCAGTAATCCCGTCTTATCCACATCGTTGTCGACTCTTGGGTCTGGACTCGATAAAAACTCGCCACTCGCACTTGCAAGCTTGTTTCATTGCCAGCGTCATCCTTAATGAGCTTGATGTTCCTTATCTCTTATCTGCCATTTCCTGTTATGCCCCTTCCCGCCATCTTCGCAATAGGCCACCTCTCTATATTCCCACCCGGCTAACTCGATATGGGCAAAATGATCCATTCCTTAAAGCTCAGATTGCATTTAATTCATACTATCATTTGTTCGATTTTTACACTCCTTTATCCCTCTTCCGTTCTCGTCTTCACTCTTCCTCATCCTTATCCTTTCCTTAGTAATTAAGAAACATTGTTAAGCCCTCGAGGCGGACATTTGTAGAAATAAATAAATAAATAAATAAATAAAATTGATTACAATGTGTTTTTCTATGAAGCACTAAATTACATAGATTCCCAACTACATAAACAGAGCGCAGTTCAACACCGACTCTCTCTCTCTCGCTCAAATTGTGTCCCCCAATCCGCAAACTAACGTTGCCTCTTCCACTAATCCCGATTCTGGAGACCGAGAAATTGCTAAGCTTAAAAATCTAAATGAAGAACTTTTGAAAAAAAAAAACTTACTCTACCTGTTGCCACCCCTGACCCAAAACAAGCCACCCCTGACTTGAACAAGAAAATGCTAATCTAAATAACAAAATTGATCTACTAACAGAAACTATCAAAAACGTGCAAATCAAACAAACCAGATTTACTCAAAACATAACCACTGATAAAGTTGAAACCATGGACCAATCCGAAGAGTATGACTCTTCTTGCTCCTCGTCCCTTCTGGACGGAAGCAAAGCGACCTCTTCAAAGGCGCTTAAAAAACGAGCCCTCTCAAAGGGCTCCTCTTCCTCTGGGGAAGAAACTTCTCTCCCTCCCAAAAAATCCCTTCACATAAAATCCCCCCCCCCATCTCCCATCCCTATCCCTTCCTCTCCCAATCCCCTCAACACCAAGGGAGAGGAGCCTCTTCTCTCACCTAAAAAAGCCCGATTCATCTTGGTGAGGAGGTCAGAGAGGAAGAAACCTTCTATTACACCACATCTTCTTTTTTATCAACTCTAAACATTCATTTTCCAAATTCCCATCCTCCGTTGAATAACAATACCCTTTTTTTGCCATGTCCTGGAATGTTAGGTAGGAGCATGAGCCGTAACTCTGATGAACTAAAAATTCTAATTACCCGCCACAACCCAACAATAGTCGCTTTACAAGAAATAATGACCATACCAAATCTAACCAGTTCTTCGTTCAATAACTATACCTGGCATTTTTTCCAAACACCAACCAATATGTATCACTCCGTTGGCATAGGCATACAAAAACACATACAGTATCGGACATAAAGATAGAACCCTGGTGTTTTCAACGCACCTTGCACTTGTTTTACCACGTTACTTGTGTTTGTGTGTATATGTGTGTGTGTGTGTGTGTGTGTGTGTGTGTGTGTGTTGTGTGTGTGTGTAGTAGTAGTAGTAGTAGTAGTAGTAGTAGTAGTAGTAGTAGTAGTAGTAGTAGTAGAAAGAGAGTGTGCTTTGTGTATGTATATTTGCAAGTGCGCGGGTTTGTGTCTGAAAAACGTAGCTTGCTATGGTTTCATATTGCATGGAAAGTATTCTGATAATGTGTGTTATCATGTGAGATAGCGTGCGTTTGCACTTAGATAAAAGCTAAAGTTTGCATCGACAGCAGCGCTTGTTCCTCGGAAGAAACCGCAGGTGTGCTGGTTGATGAATGTGCATGCACAGCGATGTGAAATGAAAACGCGCACAACAGCAATGAACTCGGCATTCCCTTACAGGTGTTTCTGCAGTGCACGCCATAGAAATGCCTGCGTGCATCTCTGCGTTCAACGTTGTGTGCGCATGTTAAACTTTGTGCGTGCATTGAGCTGGCGCGCAGTTGTTCTTTTCAATGGGCGTTTTGTTTCATGAGCGCGGCAGTATTCGGTTCTCGATTCAAATGGGTAGACACTCACTCGCTTACTCATTGATAGTTTTTATCCATACGCTTTTTTTGCTGCTCTACAACGATGTAATTCATCACGTCTAGAAGCAGAACGCAGGCTGAGCACGGGATCAGCCGTGTCCAACTTTTTAACCAGCGCGTTGTTGACGGTCCAAGCAAGCAATGTTAGTAACAATGGGTCGAGGTAAACATTGTACCGATGATCAGCGCCATATAATAAAGCGAATGGCGGCTGCTGGCATTAAACGCAAAACGATCGAGTTTGTAATGGAACGATCGCGCACTTTTGTCGCAAACGCGCTTCGGACATCCGAAATGTGTTTGGACAACCAAAACGCGCTTGGACAACTGAAACGCGCTTGGACAACCGAAACGCGCAAGTCAACCGGACGTCCTCAGAAGACCACGGTGAAAGAAGACCGTAAAGTTGTTAATAGATCGAAAAAACACTGATCGCGAGGGCGGTGGTTCTGCTTATTACATCAAAAACCTAACCCAAAACACAGAAAAACTACTAACAAATCTATACGAAACGACATACTTGTGATACAAACACACACACCAATACACATTCAAACATACATACACACACACACACACATGCACACACACACACACATGTTCACACACATACACACACACACACACAAACACAAACACACAAACCACACATAAACCTGTCCCAACAGGTACATGCTGCGTTGAAAACACCAGAGTTCTATCTTTATGTCCGATACTGTACCCTCTAACAGTATTAATATTTCTACCAACATACCCGCAATAGCCGTTACAATATCTTCACCAATAGATTCCACAATTGTTAGTTTGTACCTTCCCCCTTCTCTATCGCCTTCTATTGTTGTACAGGAGATGTAAACTATGTTACCACAGCTACCGTCACCTGCAATAATACTTGGCGATTTCAATGCCCAACATTCTACCTGGGGAAATGCCGGCTCTGATAACCGTGGCCATATGCTACAGGAATATTTTGATACATGTACCATAGAGGTCATTCATTAAACCACAGCCACACGTACCTGTCCCACTAGTAGACAAGGTACTATTTTAGATTCTTGTGCTCTCTCTTCTTCTGTAGCTTCTAGTTTTTCTGTTTCCATTAATATTGATAACCATGGCAGTGATCACCATGGTTACAAAAATAGAATACAAAAAAAAATACAAAATAGAAATGACATACACACTACCCTTAGATGATCCTCCTTCCCTTACACGTTTTACAGAGACAATAACAAATGCAGCCTTAACTAGTATCAGAAAGCCCGTCCCCTGGTGGAATAAAACAGTTGCCCTTGCCATTAAGACTCGACAAAAAGCACTCAAGAGTCTTCAACATTCAAATAAAAGAAACAATATTTTTACCCCGCTCTTGGCCGATCAATACCGAGAAGCCAATCGAGAATGAAGAAAAGCCGTCAATTTAGCAAAAAATTTATCTTGAGGCAAAATTTGTTTTTTTAAATGAACCATAAGACAATCACCAAAGTATTTTTCCAGAAAGTTGCAATATTATCCGATAACAACCACAAATCTGCACCAATCATTCTAACCAGAAACCAGAAAATACCATCATTCCAATAAAAGAAATGCCTTAGGATTTTAACTATTTATTTATTTAAATTCACATTATTACGGCTTCGGCCGTGTTTTACCTCAGGATTTAGCTAGATAATTTTATGATACATCTGCCACACACAATTTTTCATCTCATTTTCCAAGCCTTAAATTCATCTCTGAGTTCAGACTCTTTCTTCCCATTGACGCATTGGGCCAAAATTACATTAGTCTTTTTTCTCTTGATGAGCTCGAATGGGCTTTTCATAAATACCGTGACATGTCTTCAGACTCGGATAACATTGGTTATGTAATGCTTCAAAATCTCTCTTACCGGTCCAAAACAGTCCTCCTTCAGATTTACAATAATGGGGCCTTTCACGATTCTAGTCAGTTTTTTGTATGGAGTTTGACAGTTGGAGACTTAAATCATGTAAACACTCCATACAAAACCACACAAAAAACTGACCGCCTGCAATTTTCAGTCTAGATTATTCTAGCCTCAAAGCTAGAATTAGATTTGAGTACCTGCTCGAAAAATGGCAAAACAAGGTGGTGTTTACATTTATCCCAATAAAAGAGATCTGGCGATGGAATCCAGAATCAATGTGTATTTAGTCTAGGTGGTCCCATAGCATGTTTTTATCACCAAATTTGAATATCACTTTTTGGCAGGATGGGTGATTTTTTTTGTTCAAACAAGCTTTTTGGAGGCTTGAAGAATACACAGAACATTCTTACAATCTTCATTCGGAAGCAGAAGCGATAAAAATCAGCCTTTTAAATACATACACCTTGGGATAAGCCCACCTGTATATTATACCCACTTAGATAGCTGCTTGAAATCTGCTATACAATGCAAACAGCTGACAGGCTGAAATTTCAGCCTGCCAACTTAACACGGAAAGGACCCCAATATTTGGTTTTCCGAGAACAAACCAGATGACTGGAAAACCTGTTTCAAAATTCCGATTCCAAAACCCATACAATACAATGGATAGCTACCGCCCCATTTCTCTCCTGAATTGCATTGGCAAAATCATGGAGAGAATGGTAAATAGAAGACTGATACAAGAATTAGAAGAACGTAACCAAGAATGTAACGTAACGTAACGTAACGTAACAAGAATGATATAGTTCTTGTCTCAGCATCCAACAATAGAAAATAATCACGCACAACTTTACAAGAAGAAATCAATAGAGTTCAAAAATGGTCACGTTGGACAGGTTATACAATTTCACACTCCAAATCCAAAATATTTCAAATCTGCAATAGCAAATATCATACACTAAAACCCATAACATACAATAACTCAGTAATACCAAACACACGCACAGCCGATATCCTAGGAGTGACTTTTGATCGTCACTTAATATTTAAAGCACACACTACACGGGTCAAAAGAGAAGCGAAGAACCGTATTAATCTATTCAGAATGCTTGGTACCGGTCAACTTGGTAGCGGCACTAAAGTTGCTGTTGGGAGGATGAACAGTAAACTTGAAATGCCGTCGGGGCCCCCTTCGATCAGTCGCAAACTCTAAAATTTTTCATCAGACGGGGGGGGGGGGGTGCAAATGATTCGCCAACCTCGGGGCCCCATCGGCCATCCTTCCGAGGGCCCTTGTCGCTTGTACTCTGTCCATACGGCATACTATACAATGGCGATCTTCGGGGCCCCAGGCGACCGCCTAGTCCGCCTACCGTTACATCCGCCGCTGACTAACAGACGGATCAGTACAAAACGGTTCCACTGGCTGTGGAATCTACTACAGCATCGACAAAAGCGCCACCCGACTACCAGACCATACATCAATATTCACCGCAGAAGTAGTAGCCCTGGTTATTGCTGCTGACGAAGGCCTGCGCAGAGACAAACTCAACATGATCTTCACCGACAGTGCAAGTGTCCTTCAAGCACTTGAATCTGGAACCACTCATGACCCGAATATCCAACAACTCTGCATATATATATATATATATATATATATATATATATATATATATATATATATATATATATATATATATATATATATATATATATATATATATATATATATCTCCCAAATAGCCAGCTCGAACTCTATAGCTGATTTGAGGCTGTTTAACGAACTATCGTTCCGATGTCGTACTTTGTGACTGATTAAGAGATAAAAGGTGCTTTTCGAAACTATGGCGCTTTTTAACAAACACTCGGTACTCTTTGGAACCTTGCGGCTGGTTAGCCTGATGTGTATGGTTCATGATGGATCTTAAAGCCTTGTTAAGAAAACGTGAAGCCTTCAGCCGGTCTCGTAGTACAGTCGTCAACTCGTACGACTTAACAACATGCCCGTCATGGGTTCAATCCCCAAATAGACCGCGCCGCCATACGTAGGACTGACTATCCTACTATGGGGGGGAATCAATTAGTCACTGAAAGCCAAAGCCCACAAGTGGGTACAGGCAGGCCTTGACCGACATCGGTTGTTGAGCCAAAGAAGAAGAGAAGAAAGCGTACCGAAACTGGGTGGAAACTATACAGGGCTACAACTGTACAGGCCTCGACTATACAGGCCTCGACTATACAGGCCTCGACTGCTGGGCTCCTACATCTATTTATTTATTTATTTATTAATAATTTCATTTAGTTATTCAACACATAATCCCTGACTTATTCCCCTAACATCTGCCTTAATCCGGTGTCGCCGAAATTGTAAATTAATAAAATATTCTCTTTAAATGCGTTCGTCGTTTAATTAAAATCAAATTGATAAAACCATGTATAGATTTGCTTTGTCATAGCTAGGCTAATAACGGCTCACCTATATATTAAAAATCCCGTGTCACGGTGTTTGTTGCGAGCAACCTCCGAAACGGCTGGATCATTTTCAACGAAACTTTGCACACACATTATGGTGGTATGGGAATAGGTTATAAGACGTACATCATTTTCATATCCCAAGTGCCACAAATCCACTAAACGACCACTAAACGGCTTCTAAACGACTCAAGTTCTCTACCTAAACGGAATATAGAAAGACTTCGTTTAGCAGACGGCAAACGACTCATGCATTCTAAAAATAGCAAAAAAGCTGTTGGCGCTCTCAATTGGTGGGATCCCCAACCAGTTGAGCTTCATCGCTTGGAGGAGAGCTTTCTCATTTCCTCTGTACTGTTGTATGGTTTCGCATTGAAGTTATGAATCGCTAGAACTAGAACGGCGATACGATTGTTTAAATACTAAAAACTCCAACCGAAACCACCAGTACTGAAGCAAATGAGATTTGAGTAATAGTCGATGGTGTTGATATCCACGTATCTGACCACACGACCATTCATGTAGATTTTTGCTCAGAAAGTTATAAGGCTATATATATAGGTCATGATAAGATGAAACTTGTCGAAACACATTGCAAGAAAAGGATAGCAATATAATGATGAGTTGTAATACGCCATCTATTGATCAAACCAATGAAGCTGTGGAGCTTTCATTTTTTTCTATGGATATTCAATTTTCCAGTCGTTTAAGCTTAATCTGTGGCGCTTGGGACATTTTAGCAAAATTGCAATGCATTGCGGTGGAAGAATGCTTGTGGCAGTACTTTTTCGTATGCAATTTTATCAGACGGCCTAGTAAAATGTTATATGGGATTTGACCAAAAAACGTTGGATAACGAATCGCATATCCGACGTTATTTGTCAAATCCTATATAAATTTGGTGCTATAAAATGACATCGGATAGGTATTGCCACCACCTTAAATGCGGCCGCTTTTGACGCTCATCACACACGGCTAATTTTAATAAAATTAGATTGGAGTTCTTCCTTCACATGCGGGCTTTCCTTTCAAAATTCCTGTCAAATCCTGTCCTGCCACTTACGAAATCCTGTCGTAAGTGTAATAACACGTTTTGTGCCATGAAAACCGTTTATGATTATTTTAAGTTTGTTTAATGATTTTTTTATTCTTTTTTTGTAGTTAAGAACCTCAGAAATGATTTCTACTACTTTGTTTTGATCGTTATTCATACATCATATCAAAATATTCTACTTAACAGATAAAAACCCACTTCAGGAAAACGAAAATCTTCCAAGTCCAATTCTTATTTTCAAAACGGCGATTATCTGTCAAGCGCCATCTGCCAGTTAAACTCCTTCAGGAAAGGCAGTTTTTAGCAGTGTGTGATAACCGCTTTACGGACGTCACACGAAGCATACACTTTTACGTAAACTGGATTTCAGCCATACAACCCAATAATCAATAAATTGTTACGGGAAGATAACGCTCTCTCATACAAATCAACCGTAAACTTTTTGAGTTTACACCTCGTGTGACGTCTGTATCATGTGGCAATCGCTGAATGTAGCGTATCTTTTTTCGGTTTCAGAGGAGTAAAAACGCTACTGTATTCTGAATTACTTAGTTTCGGAACATATCTTAAAATTTACCTTTGGTCCGGTTCAGTGCCACGCTTCCATGCGGCAACGATCATTGCCTTGATGCACACATCAACCGGCGTAAAATCAGCTATGTTATTTGGATCACAGTACATCGTACGACAGATGCCTATGCCACATCCGACAAGCAGACCTACGGGGCCATTAAAATTATCCATCCAGCCTGGGATAGGGTCTTTCATTGAGGATATTACAATTGATGGACGAAACAAAATTATCGGTAAGCGATCCTTATGCTCGTTGACAATATGTTCCGCTAAACTTTTGGTGAAAACGTACGTATTGGGCAAAAAACCCATATATTTGGGAGCGAATACATCAATTGTTTGTTCGTCAAATGTTTCAGCGATGCGTATTGCGTCACGCCAATTTGCATATGCTGGATACATCTGTTGAAATTTGGGAATATTAAAGAATACTATGATAATTATTGAGTTTATATATTTTACGAATTACTTACTTCTTCTTCAATCACGTAGCGATCTGGATTCGAATAAGTGGAGGAGACATGCATAAGCACGCGAAGTGCAGGTAACTGTTTGGCAAAACGTATCAATTCACGAGTTCCTCGCGTGTTGAGCAAAATTGCAGTTTTGAGCGGATCGTCGAACCGTACACTAGCAGCCACATGAAAGATAACTGACACATTGTACATTCTATCGATATCATCCTGGGAAAGGCCAAGCGCTAATAGAGATACATCCCCTTGTATTGGAATCATCTTATCCAACAGTTCACTTTGCTCGTTTCGGAGTTTGTCGAACAGCTGTTAAAAATATAAATGTTTAAATGTAAACACAATCACTAAACATGCATTTTTAACATTACAAACCGGTAGATTCTTAATTTCATTGATGCGCTCCATAATAGTTTTCTTTTTTTTCTCACGTATCAGTATGAAGATATTACTCAGTTTCGAACAAGATCGCAAAAGCTTCTCAATTAAAACTTTTCCCATGAAACCAGTGCCTCCAGTAATGAAAACATCCCGACCAGCGAAAAACTCTGATATTGATGGTTTAGATGGATCGTAGTTCTGCTCCATTGGGAGGAGTCCAATAGGATGATTGGAGAAGGTGTACATAGTTTTGTGTTGCTTTAGTTTCCGGCTTAAATTATTTATTATTCTGTTTTGTTTTGATCGAAGGTTTTTTTTTGTTAACTACAATTGACAAAATTGACAAATTATGGTACGTATTTATTTTTAGGATGTATCATCAAATCAATTGCCAATATTTTTGTTTTCCAACCCCAATTTTACACTAAGTTTTTTTTAACAATTTATGTTTAAAAAGACACTTTTAAATTAATTCCACGAAAATTTCACAGCGTGTTTCATGCCATGTGTTTTTTTCTTTGCAGTGCACACAACGAACTAATGCGAATGGTAACCGATGGCTAGAGTACGATCACACAGACTGAACGGTCGAGCGAAAACAATCTGAGCAAAGTGAAGGCCTTCAGTATCGAAATGCAGTGTGTAGAACTAAGATATACCAATAAAACGAACATTAAGAAGAAAAAACAAAAATCTACTTCCCAAACTCAAGGTTTCTTCTTAACAAACAACGAAAACCCGTTTGACCAAGGTTATTTTCAAAAGGCATAGATTAGCATTAGCTCACGCCCTGTTGACAGTCATTAATAATTAAAGTTACTGTTATACGTGGCCTTGCGAAACCCTACTATAGATGGTGAGTTGTATATTGCCATTCCATTGATGTATTAATATTCATCGCTTAAATATCAGTAGAATATGAAGAATTAATTTTCACATAAGATACTGTTCATCGAGAATCGTATGGCGATTTGTTTTATATATCAGCTTTATATCAAACTTAATTTATATAGAAAAGCTGAACTTATGGTTAATTTACGAAAAGAAGAAAAACTCCCAAATACTTGGCGATGGATTGGTTTAATAGTTGCGTGTTAGTATTGTTATAAACTTGTTCTACGTATTTAATCAAACCAGCCTATGCCGTTTTTTCGCTAAAAGTAAGGCTCAGTCTTCTAGTTACATTGGAGAACCTATACATTCCTAAAAATATTCCTAAGCGATATTTTTAGCATGGTTTTAACCACGAAACCGACCAGTCTACATTATTATGTTTAAACCTATTTTAAATTGCAATAAAAATATGAGTTATTTGTTTTAAAACTAATCGATTTGAACGAGATTCTAAACTAACAAAAAATTCAGGTTTGTAGATTAATGAAAAATATACGGAATGAAAATTCTTCAAGTTTTCAACCCCTAAAACTTTTAAATAGGAAAAACGTTTCCTAAAAGTAGAAAATGAAACATAAATTATAATTAAATGTATAAGAAAAAAACTTATTTATACATATTTATTATTTATTTATTTATTTATTTATTTATTTATACATACATACATACAAATATAAATTGAATAAATATAATTAAAAGTCGCGGGTGTTGTGTTTGGGGTTCTCTTAAACCAGCAGTGTCAAACTCATCTCATCAGAGGGCCGCTAGTACAAATTTTCAGTGATGCGCGGGCCGCAAAGTTGAGAATGGAAAATATACCCCAATGTTTATGTAAAATACTTTTTTAGATTTTTATTGTTAAACAAATTGTCTTTTTGTACTCCTCGCTTCTTATCTGGAATCGTTTGTTATGTACAAATTCGCGATGTTATTTTTATATGTGCTCTTTTTTATATGAGAAATTTTTTTAATGTACTTTCAATGTTATTATTAAAATAGAACATTTTTCATTACTCGCGTTCTCTTACGGCAGTTCTGCTAGAAAATATCTGTCAAACACACTTTTTCACTTAAGTAGGAGAAGTCTAGCAGCCTACAGTGATTCTTTTTCAAACAATCCGAGCTATCCATCACTGGATGAATAACAAAAATATTTTCTTGCATTTTTTTGACAGATCAAGAGAAAAATTGTAATAACACGTGTTTAAACATTATTTTTCGCTAATTTCCAAGTTCCAAGTGTTCTGGTGATGATTCGCGAATTGAGGAATTGAGGACTGTGTGAGCTAATCTATTAATAAGCTTTGTATTGCAAGGCTTAGGCATTTCGATTATTTTTATCCTTAATCTAAATCCTTTAGGCTTAAGCGTAATCATATCATTTTGGTTTTGATTTTTGGGGAGGTTGGAAATTACATTAATTCGTTTTGCAGAATGATGGGTACAAATAATTTCAACTTGGCTACAATCATTTTTATTAACATTTATGGTGGCATGATTATGACAAAAAACAGAAGAGGCTCCAATCGAATATCAATGATAAAACATTCTAAGGTGGGAAAAAAATCGGAGCCGAATGAATCCTTTACTCGGCAGTCGGGGGCATGGAGATTGTCAAATTCGGCGGGACAACCGATGACTCCAACGGTTCCGAATGGCTCTAAACGGCTCTATAGGCTTCGCACGGCACCGAACGAAACTGTTGGTTTGATTTGGCCGGATTCGAAGTCGGAATAGCTATGATCGGAAATGGTTTTGAGCCGTGGATGCGATTCCGACAATCAATCACTAGTTGTTGAAAAATTTCCTAGTGTGTGTATCAAGTTATTTTCATTCCTTTTTCGTTTGTAGACAGTTGACGCAATTTTTTTTTCCATACAGAATGTGCAATCGAGTGTGCACAAAATTATGCTAATATTCAGAATTTAATCGAAACATAATACGACTGAGCTTGCATTCGATTCAATGATTCTTAAGGGTCTCGATTGATATGTACCTTTGTGTAGAATAAGTTTATGAGATGTTATGGGTACATTCCTGTTAGCTTCGAAAAATATACCAACAGAAGGATTGTTCTTCTCTTGAAAATTTAATACACTTTGACAAATAGTAATAACAGATTTATGGTTTGCAGTGCTTTTAGCAATTCTCAAAATACTCTCGCGGGCCTCATGCGGCCCGTGGGCCGCCAGTTTGACATACCTGTCTTAAACGATCGGTAAGGTGTTTTCAATGATGGTGAGGTATGATTGTATGTTTGATATGTAAACATATTATAATTAACACACTATCTGTTACTATATATATATATATATATATATATATATATATATATATATATATATATATACCTTTATAAATTCCATGACTTATTTTCAATAAATCGCTATTTGCCAAAAACTTACTTCGGTGTGCTCTTCATGATGTTTAAGTCAGCGTGTACTACGCCTATCTTTAGCAGCAGTTTCTAATCGTTTATTTTATACGATTCGTGCATAAAATTTTGATATTTTTGACATTACAGATTACATTTTCTAGCAAAAATGCAACTTAATAAATTATGATATTTTATGAAATTATGAAATTTTGATATTTTTGACATTACAGATTACATTTTCTAGCAAAAATGCAACTTAATAAATTAAAATTAACTATACTAATTTGACATTTTCTGTGTTAAAATAAGAAAACCGCGTATGTTCGAAAAAGCCTCACTCGGGAACAAACTGTGGTATAAAATATCCATTAGACACCTATATTTTGTTTTTTTAAAAAAAATTGAACTTACGTGAATTATCAATTTATGTGAATGCCTTGGGAACGCAAAAACCGCGTTCGCTGGATCTGACTATATACAGAAATTACGCATATCCGGCTTCTTTGCAATATCAACAGCATTTCCAGGGGCAAACCTTTATAATTCAACAGTTACAACAATCGCAGTGTTATGGTGTTATATGATACATTTATTTTTACTTGTTACAAAAATAATAAAAGACCATATTATTTACATATTCGTCACGGTATTCATCCAATTTGTGTTAGCTTACGCACACGATGGCCATTCAGAAACAGCAATAAGAGCTCGAATTATGATACTTAAGTGAATTGAACCTAAAAATCCGTCTAGCGATCGAGTAAACGTGAACGTGTAATACTGGTTTTTGATGAAACCAAATAATGTCCATTGAAATATAGATATACAAAATACAAGGATATTCTATTTCCCATGTACATAGGTCCCTGAGATATACTATTGATGGGGATCGAAAACAGCAACAAAAAAGCGTACAGCGTCTTATACAGAAAAAAAATCGAGAGTTTTCTGTATGAGACGAATTTCACGGTTTCCTGCTAAAATATCAGTTATGTTCGTATAATTTTGCTTGGTCAATAAAAGTTTTAGCCAATAATTTTAATTATATTTACAAAGCGAATTTTTTCAAATTATTACTACACAAACCTTCTTGAATCAAATATAAAATTTTACCGGAAAATGTGGAATTTATTTTGCTTGTGTCAAATCAGCAAAATTTGCTAAAACGAGCGTAAATCTTTGTAAAATATATGTTTTTGAAAATCTCTACTGAAATCCCAATTTCACCATGAACGCATAATGATTTTTTTATTGTTATGGAACAAATTAAAGTTTATTACCATACATAGCTATGTTATTAGAGTGAATATATAATGTGAATTATAATAGAATAATGAAAAAAAAAAGGTATTCGCTCACTCAATCACTAAACGGACCTTAAGTAGCGAAATCTTTATCTAGCATTTCTGCTAGATTACGATTGATATGTGTTGTGGGTTCACGATTGAATAGCAATTTGCAATTGCTATTATATAGCGACAGAGCCGATGACTTGGAATTTAATGAAGAAAATATCCTGGTTATGGCTATCGCATACATCCTGGTCGTAATTTCCAATTGGTCATCACTTAATTTATATCATGGAAAATGCATGTTGAGTAAAAATTATAGAATTGCGCTTATCGCCCTTAAGTTGTGTTTCATCATAGCTGTGCTCCAGAATGTTGCATAATGATCTACCGTATTATCAATACTTTGCCATGCGAGAACTGATTTCGAACTAAATGGAAAGAGCATAAGATTAAAGATATAGAATGTAAATCATTTTTCATAAGCCACGATTACGTCATATTAGTAGAGAAGAGTTAACAAAAATGATAAATACATAAAATTAACGAAAATGTGTTGAGGCACCTACAGTCTGACGGCCGCTCTACAGAAGGCTTGCAAAATTCCACAACACGGTTGCAAAACTACATTATATGATTGCAAACCTTCACATAATGCTTACACGATTCCACTACCGGTTTGAAACATTCTCTTAACCGATTGAATTATTCCATTATATGACTCGAAACATGAGTTTTTATGTTGTTTAACCGTCTTGTGTACGAACAAAAAACTTAACGTAATCGTACAACCGCCTATCCGGGTAAGCCATACATTTTGTATGGAACAATGATGTTTTTCCTGGTTAAAAGAGTATATCTTTTGAATTTCTTGTAAGATTTGAATAAAAACTGTCTTAAAGGTTCATTATAATGTTTTATAACATATCATAGTAAAATTAGAATTTTAAAAATCCTATCAAGATTTTTTTCAGTCAAAAATATGTTAGACAGTTAAAGTTAGACACCACCATAACTGGCCAGGCCGCATGTTTAAGATGATTAGTCTTTTTCTAAGTTTTACTTACGTTTCTTTCAAAAGTTATATACATTTTTCAATTTTTTTGCATGTTGTATAAAAATATATGTTGACGATCTATAAAATATGCTCATCATGTTTTATTAAAAACCGGCTCCGACCGGAAAAACCGGAACACAACGGAGCCGGCTTCGCACCCATGGCTCCGCACCCACGGCTCCAAAGCTGACTCCGCTCCAGTGGCTCCGGAGCCATTGATTCATCGCCGGCTCCGGGGCTGTTGGTACGGAGCCGGCTCCGGAGCTGTTGGTACGGAGACGGCTCCGGAGCTGTTGGTGTGTATCCGGCTCTGGAGCCGTGGGTGCAGAGCCGACTTCGGAGCCATTGGTGCGCTCCAAAACACCCATCTCTATTCGGCAGTAACATTATGACAAAAGTATGAATGTGTGTGTTAACTTTCAGCCGATTCTATTTTGTTTGCTTGTAGTGGTTGGTATAGTGGTTGGTTGGTTTTAAAAGAGGTGATTTCAGTGTTCATTTCAATATATTGTTACACAACAAGCAATAAAATTTAACTGCACACAACTGTAATACAACATTTGAAAGAAAATAAAAAGACATAAGCATCCTCTTAAAACATGCGGTAAGGCCGGTTGGGGTGTTGGAGTTACAGCACATTTTCGATTGAAAAAAATATTGATTTTTAAAATTCTAATTTTATTATGATATGTTATCAAACATTACTATCCTATAAGACAGTTTTAATCCAAATCTAACAATTAATTCAAAAGATATACGCTTTTAACCACGAAAAACATCATTCTTCCATACAAAATGTATGGCCTACTCGGGTAGGCTGAAGGGTATATAAACTTAAATAATTTAAAAAAATATTTAAACATTTTTTATATTTTTCACTTTTTGCACATGGGTAGAAAACAGCTTTTCTGAGGCATTTTTAAAATTTGAAGTCGATACGATTTTTAAATCCAAAGTTATTTTGGAACAAAGATGCGAAACTTACCCGGGTAGGCGGTTGTACACATGACGGTTAACAAATAACATTTTTTCTGGAATTAAAAAAAGTTATTCTACCCACCCGCTGTGCAAAGCGACGGAAGAAATCATGGCGTTCGGAGAATTTTATCATGCCATCTTTTTCTCTCCTACAGCAAATTTGTCGAGCAGCTCGTCGAGCTATCCGTCCCTGGCTCCGCCTCATACCCCTCGCCTGAGCGCGCTGTCGAAGGTTTGGATGTATTGGTGCGTCAGACGGCCAATCGCTGTCAGCCGTCGTCCGTGATTTTTCTGATTTTTAAGCTGATTGTGAAACCGGCTTACTGGAAAGTTCACTGGCAGTCCCTGGGGCCTGCCATCGAACTGAACGTGTTAGGCATTAAGCATAACTTTGTTACTCTAAGCTTTTGATTTCGTATGGTGTAGATTACACAGATATGCTGAGCCGTTTGCGCATAGGTGAGAGTGTGCGTGTGTGTGCAAAACTGTCGCCAAATGTGTTTTCTTCCGGAATGTTATGATCCATCGGTCAAAGAAAGGAAGGTGTTCTTGGTAGTGGCGGAATAGAGGAATCAGGGGCCCTAGGCGGTTAGAGGCAAATGGTTCTCCCGCCACGGGGCCTTAACGACCATCTTTCCGGGGGCCCTTGTCGCGGGATCCGCCGCATCATTCCGCACATCTTAACAGCATGCCCGTCGCGGGTTCTAACCGCGTATGAACCGTCCGCCGTAGCAAGGGCTGACTATCCGGCTACGTGGTACTCAAGTCCTGAAAAGGCCGGCATGATCGGGTTTGCTATTATGCCAATAAAAATAATAAGAAGAAGAAAAACTTAGCATAGCTGTCCACACCCGGGGAAAAGATTGTCATGACTTTGTTGCTGCCGGGTGTCCCGCTGTGGCGCGACATATCAACGGAATGCAATCGACCAAAACATGAACCTACCAATCCGAACCCATTCCAAGGCAGTGCCGGTCAATCGGCATCATGATAACGACTC
Source organism: Anopheles arabiensis (assembly GCF_016920715.1). Classification (NCBI taxonomy): domain Eukaryota; kingdom Metazoa; phylum Arthropoda; class Insecta; order Diptera; family Culicidae; genus Anopheles; species Anopheles arabiensis. The sequence goes on from NC_053519.1 coordinate 22,672,000, forward strand.
CAAGCCAACAAGCCGCCGGATTCTGGACGGACAGGTGCAGTACCATACGCGCACCGTAATAAACAAATCCAGAATTCTCTTTTGTATGGATTCAATTCAAGTTTTGTTTCCACTTAAGTCCGTTAACTGAAAGACATGTGCTACATATCACACGCACGTTTGCTTCAATCGTGTGTCTTTTTAATACCCCCAACAGCAAAGCCGGTCGCAAAGATGGTGGTGCCAATCCAATGGTTGTGTTGTCTCTCAAGTAGCGAGGTCAAAAATGCCTGGACTTTGTAGCCGCAGTGAATGAAAATGTACGCATCAGAATCAAATAGTTTTGGGGTTTCCACACGCACGCACACATGCATGAACGCGCGCACGCCAGCACGCACGCACTCACGCACACACACACGCACGCACGCACGCACGCACGCACGCACGCACGCACGCACGCACTCACGCACGCACGCACACATGCGCGTACGCGAGCACGCACCCACGAAAGCGCGCACGCGAGCACGCACTCTCCACCAACGCTCCCGCACGAGCGAGTACGGCTACCTTGTCGGTAGAACGGCTGGTTCAGCTTTTTTGCAGCGCATCCGATCGCGACATGATAGAGTGAACGGTCACTTTCCCCGCGCTGTGTGCGTGTGTGTGTGTGTCGAGACCCGAAAACGCGAGACAGATTTCGGCACATTTATAAAAATATATTTTATTGCTACTATACATTGTGCTACATGATGCTTAGAAGGTCGTTGAAGCATGAAACATGTTCAAATAAAAAAAAAATATTAGATTAGTGTTAGACGTTCTCCTACGCTTATTTTAAATAGGCTTCTTCACCCTCAATTGGCAGGGGCATCGAATGGTCTCATGAGCAGCGGCACGAAATAAACTAAACCATCAATACACCGATAACACTTTAAATCCCAACCCAGTTGCTCCCGCATCGTCTCAAGGTCACACACAAATTAATAAATGCTAACACCCACCAATAACAAAACACAACCGCAATGCACATACAGTAGAACGTCGATTATCCGGGCAGCTCGGGACCGGACGGTTGCAGGTTAATCGATTTGCACGGAAAATGGTCCAAGAAATGACATTTTCATATAAAAATTATTATATTACTAGTTTTTGATTAGTTTTATGATTAATCCAACTTGAATAAATCGATTAATCGTTATTAAAATATTATTTTAATCAATAACTACAGGTTTAACAACTGTTCATGAACAAAAATGAATTTCGAAAATACCCTTAGACCACCGACAAACCGACGTGACACTTCGAACAAAATGAGCTTCAAAAGTTGTCTCCTTATTTCAAATGAAAATACGTTAAACACTAGCGCCATCTCTATAATGATTCGCTTACTACACTGACACAGAGAAGAAACTGCTTAATTCCCTTTTTGTTTTTCTTCGCAAATTCCAATGCGTATTGTTTTATGTACTTGTCACATCTTTTGCATTGATTTGGAAACTTATAAAATGATTTTCCTGGGTGTTTTATCCAAGAATTCTCACAAAATCTTGCCTCACACTTCCTTCGCAATTTTTATTTAGAAAAGTTGTTTACATCGAATCAGCAGTGAACAGAGCTTACTTTGACAGAAGTGATCGCCTCACTGGTAAATGACAGTACTTTCGTGTGGGACACTTTTTTAACGCCAGTTTCACGTCGGTTTGTCGGTGCTTAGACACCTCAGAGCTACACAAAAATCTGGTTGCCCGCTTGACTATCGCTGCAAATGTTCGCTGTACGTTTAAACAGCTGTCACATTTATGCACACGGTTAAGCCGCCCGCCGGTTAATCCGCCCCCGGATAATCGACGTTCTAGTGTATTAAGTATCAACGCATTCACCACAACACCCAATCAGCTGGCAGCTGGCGGCGGAAGGCACGGGCTGAAGCAGAAGTAAGACAAGTCAGGGGAAAGGAGGAGGGAGAAGAAGTGGACGTAAAAATGGGCACCAATAATTTTAAATTTTTTGACCGTTTTTTTTTTTATGCTCCGCCGCCTAAAATAATTCGTCCATTTCGCCAACACAGGGCGCTAAACCTGCGCAGGCCTGCACAGGAATCGCTGAAGTCCCACGCGGGGAACGGGCCAAAATCTGCGCTAGCCAGCGCAGATTTTGCTCCATTTCCTGAGCAGGAATCTGCTCCAATTTGCGCAGCGTGGTGTTACAGGCTACCGATCGAGCTGGGCTCCCGGTAGGGTTTACGGTGCGGCTAGTGCACGCGGACCCATACTCCGTTACAAGTTTTAATTTGTTGTGTTTTGTATTATTTATTATTTAATTTGTTTTAATAAATGTGTAAATATTCAAAACATAAAAGTATCGTTACAAGGTGTAAAAATATCCGAGTACCATGTTGAATCGAAAAAAATTATCACAAAAAGTGCATGGAACATAATATCGGTTGTTGTGCCAAAGAAGACGGAATCGCTTAGGGCGGTGGCAACGCTGATCGGATGCGATTTTATCGGATAAGATTCGACGAAATCGCACGTCCGACGTTATCTGGCAAATCCCATATAGAAATTGGACAAGCTTTCCGAAAAAAGTACACGCCAAAAGAGTTGCCACGGCCCTTACAGTGAAAATTTGATGTAAATACAATAGATGACCGCTAACTGAGAGGTTGTTTACCTTCAGGGGATCAGAGTCTTGAGTATCAGGGACTCGATCCTTGCAAGAGCCGTCCGGAGCCGTCCGGAGCCGTCGGAGCCGTCTGGAGCCGTCGGAGCCGTCCGGAGCCGTCGGAGCCGTCGGAGCCGTCCGGAGCCGTCGGAGCCGTTGGAGCCATCATGTTATTCGGTAAAAAGCAAGTGCGGCCTAAACCATACACGTTAGTCGATGTAAACAACCGTGCAAAACTGCCATAATTACACTCGTCTGCCTCGTTGTTTCGTATTTTATCAAACCCACCTCCCGTCATAGTTCTATTGCTCCTTGACCTCCTAATTTGATTCATTTTTTTCCTATATATATACGGAGCAAACAATTATTTTTGGCTTTATTTTTGAAAAAAAAAACACACAAAAAAGCTTCATACCAATAAATGAAGAAGACTCTTTTTTTACTCGTAAGCTGTTTTTTACAATAAAATTATCACTAATATCGGGAAATTAATGCGCTTCAGAATACTTCCGACTATTACAACTACTCCGACGGCTCCGACGGCTCCGGACGGCTCCAACGGCTCCAACGGCTCCAACGGCTCCGACGGCTCCAACGGCTCCGACGGCTCCGGACGGCTCAGGCTGCCGACTAGCGGCTCCGGACGGCTCCGACGGCTCCGGACGGCTCCGACGGCTCCAACGGCTCCGGACGGCTCCGGCTGCCGACTAGCGGCTCCGAACGGCTCCAGACGGCTCCGAGGTCGGAGTTTTGCACCTACCTTCCGGAACCGCTTCCAATTTTGGCGGAGTCATTCGGAAGCGATTCCGGATTTTTGTTAAATTTACCCATCACTACCAGGCATTAGCTGGCATCGCGAAAGAATTGGTTTAAAATTAACAGTCGTTAAAAATTAACCAGAGTCGTTTAAAATTGCTAGAATTTGGCATCGCGATCGCATTGAGTTCATTTGTTAATTTTATCGACTGGTCATATGCTGCCGTTAAACAAACGACTGTCAAGAGCGCATGCGATGCAAATTAACAGTCTGTAGCATATCTGCTATACAGAACTTATTATAATACACACTATCAGCTATAGACACATTGTAAAACACTTCGGAAAGCCAAATCACACCATTGCAACACATTCATTATAACACATCAGCAAATCAATCCACACCATAGCAACACATCCAGACCATACCGTTCATAGAAAAAACAATTGAGACACATTTATCGAAAACAACCGAAACGCGCAACATAAGCAATTCAAGCGTTACTGCGGCAAAGTGGACAAACAGAGAACGCATAGCAACTTATTGCTAAAAAGCGCAGTGTAGGCAAAGATCGACCAACGCACCCGTTCCTTGGCTAGAACAGTTGAAACTTTCCAGAACCTTTGTAAAAACACTAAAAGCGCAACATAGGCACAAATTGATAGACACCTCACTCCAATACAATGTATGAAGTGTACTTCATATCAATAACCTTTAATTAGGACAAAAACACATTCCAAAACCAAATGTACGAAGCCCATTGAGTATAAATAAAACCAATTCCGACCATGGCAAGTCAGATTCGTTCGGACTGTCAGGATAGGACTATGTCCATCCAACATCTATCGACTTCTCATTTAAAGAGTTTAGTTATGTCCCACTACCCAAGGTAAGGCCTCTAAACTCCAACGTTTCCAGTAAGGTAAACCTCCTAAAGGTTTCTATGATCGCCTGGACGATCAAGTGTCGAAAAGTCCGCTTCGAACAAAGTGTTATTTAACCTCGATACTTGTCAGCGAAACACTGACCTACCGCGATGGTACGCGTTGATCAGTTGTACCGTTGTACGCTCATCAGATTACATGGCGACCGTATCAAAAACCGAACATACTATATGACGACCATAGCTATCTCCAAACCTACTACAAGTCGTTTAATTATACTGCTCGATTTTTGTCCCCGTGTTTGCCTATATGCGATATCAAGCAGTCGTTAACGGTTTTGACGATCGTTTATTTTAACAGGAATGAACAACAAATGAACTCAGTTAAACCAAAATAAACTTTAAACGACTGTTAAAATGTGTTCATTTATTCGCGATGCCGGCTAATGTGTCAAGTGGCTAAAACCACCCCTACTTGCAAAATTATACGAAAATTAGTGATACAGGCGTCCCCCGAGTTACGACCCCCTCGAGTTACGACGATTCGTAGATACGACGATTTTGATTTTGATAGTTAAAAGTTGTCATTGACAAGAAATTGATGTATTTTTTTGAATATCTGGGCTGATAACCGTTATACATACATTTCCAAAGATTTCCACAACTACACTATCTTGAATATCTATATTGTGTACGGTTTTTAAAATATAATTATTACATTATCGAACAATATTTTAAATAATATACACGATATCATAAATTCCAACTCTTCAACTTCGGTTATAAACTTTATATTCATAGATATTCGACATACGACTTTTTCGGTTACGCCTTGCTTTGGGACATTTTTTCGGTCCCAAATACAGTCGTATCTCGGGGGACACCTGTACTTTGGCTGGAAATCACGAAATTCGACACACGCGAAAGTTCGAGATACGCAGTATTTTGCGGCCGTTTTCGGTCCCCATTTACCGAGTATCTTGGGGACCGCTTTTATAGCAAACACACGAAAATCTAAGGCGCGGTAATAGGAACTAGCCGCAGTGTAAACTTGTTAGATTTTTGTGAAAGCAATTAGGCGTGCAAATAAACTAGAAATGAAACTACATAAAAAATGGAAATTTTCAACCGCTTATTATTAACACGTTCAGCCCGGCGCTGATTTTCGTCAACGCTGAGGATAGAGTACAGTTGTTCGCAAGGAGTATTGTTTCCCCAGCAAAAGACTAGCGGCGATTCCTAAACCGCCATCGACATACAAGAAAGTTCCCTACCACCAAACCACCAAACCACCAAAGGACCACCAAAGGGCTGAGAATGTGTTCCATTTTTGTTTCGAAATGTGTTTCAGAATGTTCCTGCTATCATTAACATGAAACAAATTGGTTTCACGTAGCGTACAACAACAAAAACTGAGCAATAAACATGGAATATATGTCATGGAATACATTTTGGTAGACTTGTTGGAATTAAAAGCTTGAGACAAATATTCCTACACTTACGAAACAGTCAAATAGTAGTTTATTTCCTAGACGGTTACCTCTAGATGGCTTTTAGCGTGCACAGTCCATTCTTCTCGGGAACCAAACATTCGGCCGCATAGTTCACACGGCCACGACAACGAATGGTGTGACTGATCAAAACCGATACTTCCTAATTGTGATTCGTCGGATGCAGCGGGTTGCACATGCAGGCTAGAAGGAACTAATTGTTGTTGGTGTTGAGACAGCTGATTATTCGACTGGTTCTGTTGTTGATGTTGATTTTGAATTGCAATATTGTTTACGACGGTCGTCACTACTGTCTGATGGTTGGTCTGCATTGGTGATGTATTGTCTTCTCCTTTAAACTCATCCTTTTCCACTAAAATTAAAGCCAGAAATGGAATGTAGAGTTAAATAAACAAGAATAGTAAGATATCGTCGATTTTAGGTGAAGGTTGTCTGAGACAGGAAAAAATAGGAGCCTGACATGTTTAAACACTAAAAACGATCTTCGAATCAAATTGAAAGTAGTCATGAACAAGGATCTCCAACTTTTTCATGCCATAATTTCTATTTTCCCTGCTAAAAGTAAATTATTCTGGATTCAAACCTATCGTGAATGAACGATTCTGACGCTTGCCGAGTGGAGCTATATTCGTTGGGGTAATGTGTTTGAACTTATTCATGTGTATCACCAGTTTGTCACGGCGCGCAAACGCACGATCGCACACTTCGCAGACGTACGGCTTTTCCCCGGTATGTATGCGCATGTGGATGGTCAATTTATCCTTGCGTGCTAACCCTTTTCCACAAACGGTGCACTCGAATACCGGTTTAGACGAGGCAGTAGGGTCCGCTGTCGTTCCGGATGCCTTGCTTTTCACTGAAGACGCTTTTGAACGTAAGGCGCTAGAAGTAGCGACTGCTGCAGCTGCAACAGCAGCAGCCGATGACTGATGCACTTGCTGCAAGGCCTTTAGTCGCGTTGCCGGGTGCATAGAACCACCCTCGGCATACGGTTCCGTGAATGGTATCAGGTTCGGTCGCGGTATGTTGGGTGGAATCTCCGGTGACCTGGGCCGTACAATTAGCGTTCGACAAACAGGATAACGAGCAAATTGCAAGTCGTGGTAAACGAAAATGAAAGAGAGGACGAGGTTAGATGTAATCTAGCAGTATCGGACAACACGATGTACCAATTCCCTAAACTTTGAAGAACGCGTACTCCACCTTCAAATCCCATCCCGACGTCATCAGGCACGGTGAAGGTGCTGCTTCCACTGCTACCACTGCTACAACCGCCACCGTCACGGCCAACACTGTTTCCGCTAGTACTTCCTGTAGAAGTAATTCTTGCGGAACTAGTGGCAGTGGTGGTGCTGGTAACCGTTCCAGCAGGAGCAGCAGTGTTAATGACCGCATTGGAAGCACTTGCGTGCGTACCGGCGTTAATTTGCGGCACCTTTATCGTGTTTATGTAATGGCTGACGGTCGGATTCGGATGGGCAGAGGGCGAACTCCCCGGTTGATGCTGATGCTGCTGTGATTGATGTGATCCTTGCTGTAGAAGTTGATGAGGGTCGTGGCTGATTTTGGTTTTCTTTGCAGCTCGATTATAGCTAAGGCTATGTTGTTGCTGGAGATGCTGCTGTTGCAGTTGTTGTTGGTGATGCTGATGTTGCAGCTGCAATGCAGCTTGAGCCATCTGCTGCTGCACGGCCATATGAGCTTCGAGATAGGCATTTTTTTGTGCGGGAGTCATCTTGTCAGCGATGCATACTGTGAAAAAATAACGTTCCAAAATTGAGAGTGACGAGAAATTAAATTGGTATACCTAGTACAGTTATCGATCATTAACTACGCCTAAGGTATAACATATGAATATTTAAGCGTGATAAAAATATAAATCCAGGATAAAGTATCGAGGTGCTTCTGTTTGTAATACATCTGTAACATTTGATTTTTATAGAATCAAAATCGATGAAATAAAAAACGCTTCACGAATGTCCATTTTATATTCGAAAGCATAGTTCGAATTAGCTGGAATGGTAATTTCGTTGTGCTATATATCATGAATTGTTAAAAATATGAAGGTTTATTGGAGTGTCCTGCGACATTCTTGGCTGTAATATGTTATGTTAAAATACTTGACACTCCTAAGTTATAATCCATGCTTCAAACATTCGACGTTCTCAATCAATTTAACAGATACACAAAGATGGCATCGGAAAGATCGAAGTTGGTATATCCGATAGTTCAAATTAATCAGGGATCAGCCTTTTTTCGAGTCACGAACATACAGCAAAAACTAAATTCCCTGCCATCCCAATCCCAAATCCCATCCCAAATAACAAAATCGACATGCTTTCTCATTCTACCCAATAGATTGGTAAACTTGAGAGAGTGAGAAAGTATGTTGATTTATTCGCTTGGGATCGCTCATTGCATTAATCTTCCTATATCCATCATAAAAAAATTATATTAGATAACTCAACATGTATTTTCTCGTAGAAAGTTTCGATCAGGGAAATATGTAAGCAAATATTCAGAAACGCGAAATGTAACAAAATAATTTCTTACAATTTCAATCATAGAAGAAGCTTCGAATTACCAACTAATAGTCACTGCACTTTTAACCACGGTCATACATCTATGTCTTACGTGGGTAGGATCAAGGTATGTAAATTAGACGAGATGCAATTGTTCAGAGCACATTGACATTTGTCGAAATCATTGCAAGGTGTGTTTATTTAGATGGTGAATTGTTAAGGCCTCACTACACGACGCAAAAACATGAGGGGGAAACTAAAAGTGAGTATTTGATACAGGTGGGCTTATCCCGAACAAATTGACAGCCGTACTGTAGAAAAATGAAAACGAAATGACAGGAGGAGATTCGATCATTTGTTGATGTATGCGTGTGAATTCCAATGGCTATTTTGGATGATGTGTCGTAGTGTGGGTGAAAAACTACGTATCACAATCGAATCCCCTCCTGTCATTCGTTCGTCCAATATGGCCTACCCGCCAAACCTATAAGCCCATCTAGTCCCTATAACCACTTTGGTGGACTCTTGTGCATTTTGACAATTCGTCACTTTACGTAAGGTCCGGAGGATTCAAACTTTGTTTACATTTATTAAATTTGTTCATATAATTTATATGCTCCATTTTTTTTATTAAATATTCTTTAAAACTTTATTTTGGACTTTGCGGGTTCTTATTTAACATTAAAACATGTGTGTTATTTTGTTAAACATGTATGTTATTTTGTGTTATTCCGTGAATTTATTCTATATTTCATTATGTTTTCGACATTTTTGATGGTAAAACTAAGAAATCATTTTTTATTTTCAATTTTAATATTATTTCCTCTTTATCTACGAGCCACATAGACAATTTACTTGAGATTAGAACTCTTACTCGCATGATTTTAAATTTCGTCCAGTAACAAATCATCAAATCTTTTATTAATATGTCTCATTTTTTCGATAAAATCAATAGACACACAAAAATGCACATAATTACAAAGAAATCTGTTCTATTTGCTAAGCTTTGAGTGCGGAAACCATTAGTTAACGGTTTTAAAATGACGTAAAGTCCCTCAACTATTGCAACCCCTCAAAGGCCCTTATCCACCTGATATTTTTAATCCACCTTGGTTATACCAAAGCCACAGGAACAGTTATGTCTGGTCCAAGGATAACCGTAGCAATAGACGATGCGCAATCTCAGATTGCGCATATATTTATCTGTCAAACGGATCGGTTTGATATATTTATCTGTCAAAAAAAAATGTATATATCTCGGACATATAATCTTGAAAATTTATGCGCAATCTTGGCGCAATCTGAAATTGTATGGCAATGACGTTTATAGCTCAGGGTTGGCTACGCGAAATGACATATGTTTTGATAAAACGAATATATGTGCAATCTGAGATTGCACATCGTGTATTAATACGGTAATGTATTTAGAAGGTTGATTTTTATCGCTTTTGCTGGGCGATATTGTGGGAGACATCAAGTCAAGTCGAGAAATGTCATTTTGCTCTGAACAACTTCACCTTGTCATTTATAACTCCTTGGTCTGGTCGAGAAATGTCATTTTGCTCTGAACAACTTGACCTAGTCATTTTAAAACACCTTGATGGTAACATTGCGTTATGAAAAGGATATTTGAAAAAGCGGTTAAAACAGTACACCCTACGGACAAAGAGCATGTAATTTTTATCATGGTGTGCGTAAAAACCTAGAGTTAAGCCGATGGAAGATTTCCTAGGCTTAAAAAAGGGGGCGGGAATGGGTACTACGGTTCTCTCCCGCTCCCATATAAAATACACGGTGCGCTCTCTCAATGCTCGCGCCCATGGGCGAGCATCCTTTCATGTGATTGTGTTTGTTTCTTTCGTGTTGCGCTGTGTGCGTTTCTTTCGTTCAGCGATCGATCACACTCGCTGCGTATTTTTTTGTTATCTAAAGCTAAACAAAAACACAAACACGCGTAGATTTTTTTTCATCACTTTATTGAAACATTTACATTTTAACTTTACACGATTTCACACATTTACGTAAGTTGATACACAATATTTGACTTAAATAAAATTGATCGCTCCATCGATGCAAACGTTGAAATGGCCGAATATCTGCGTTGATCCTTTTGTACACGTTGATTACTGTAAAAAGGTACGAAATGAAGCTGTGCGATGTACATAACATGCATTGCGTATCATTCGTGCAGCTTCATTTGAATTCGCACAACACTTGAACACTTTACAAAATCATAACACCAATCGTCCAGGACTTAGGCTGACGCACGTGCGGCCGCTCGCTGCCGATCCTTGAGCTGTACTGACGATTTCGTGTGGTAGCAAGAACGAGAGCACACAGAGGAACTTTCGGTGCAGCAGTGCAAGCGAGACACCGATATCAGCACACCACTGCAAGCAGATCAAACTGAGCGCACTGGCGGAAAGTAAACGCACACATTTATACATGTGTAACTATGTTAGTGCCAAAACTGTGTCGAAACCAAAACGCACTCTCGCCTCCGTGTATTTCACACCGATTCTCCGCTTAACTCTAGGTTTTTACACACACCATGATAAAATATTCCGCTCGTTGTTTGTAGGGCATTGTCACAACAAAAGACACGATAATTCAAGGCAAATTTCGAATATTCTCATCGGAAAAACATGTAGTTAATAAAAAACGGGGTTATTTTTATAAATAACTGTTTTGTAGAGTACGACATCGGAACGATTTGTCATTAATCAGCCCCAAATCAGCTTTAAAGTACGACCTGGCTATTTGGGTTTGACCGTGCAAACGGCGATGGTTTTTCAATCACTTTGTTTCTACACAAAACTTATCGTTCTAATGGACATAGAGCGACAACTTCTCGCGTGAAAAAGTAGCTCTTTTTTTAAATTTTGTTGCTGGTTTACGTTGCAAGATATCTCTCCATGTAGATCAAAACAGCTAAATTTACCCGGTCAACCTACTTGTAATTTTGTTTAAAAATATAGATAAATAATAGATGTGTTCAAAATTTTGTTTTTTGAGTTTGGAATTTATCTGGCCGGTAAACAAATTGAATACAGTCTTTCCTCGAGTTATGCGAATAATGCGTCCCGGAGAAATTCGCGTAACTCGGATTTTCGCGTAAGTAGAATTTCACGTTTTGTGAGTAAACTTCTATTGATTACTCGGAAATTTTGATATTATTTAGTACTTTTATATGGCAAGAAAAGAGTTTACTCAATTTTCTAGCTTTTCAAGGTATTATAATGATATTTTGTTATTTCTTATTCAATCATTATTTGATATAATTTTAGACATTTGACATCTGAAATAAAATCTCATTCGGCGATGCGGCAATATCAAATGATTTTGATTTTGCCGCATCGAGGCATGCGGCAGATTCGCAAGTGCTGTCATTAACGTCAAATCCCAAGCAAAAGCTTGCGGCAAAATCGCAAGCGGCGAGGTTCTAACCGTTACCTAACTTGGGAACAGACTGTAGATGTATTTGCAAAATTGAGCTACTTTTTGTCGTGCGTGACGTTGTCGCGTTGCATTGCTTTTAGACAACCAACTTTAATACCGCGACGAATTTCCGGCAAGCTTTTTGTGCTAGTTTGTAAAAATCTCACAGAAACGCAGCGTTTCGCGACGAAACAATCGACGATAGCCATACAACGTCGTGCGCGACAAAAAAATCTCAAAACTTCACTTCGCGTAGATCAAAGTAGCTCATTTGATTCAGTCAACCAACTTGTTATAGGCTGGAAATATACGATCCGAGATTGTCGCGTTACCGCGAAAATCGCTTAAGACTTGAGCTGCCAATTCTGTCACAAAATCTGACAAATTGGCGAGATAATCGTGGATTGTGTATGGAACCATCCGAGGTCTGGTGACGATTGAATTTGCCAAGAAGAAATAGTTTTTTTATCGATTTGCGAATCAAATTATTTATTTCACATAGTTCATTAAAAAAAAAAAATACAAAACTCGTTTCTCTACATATTTTTTTCAAACAAATTCACCAGAAAAAGTAAAAAAAATCGGTTCGCGCTACCGCGAAAAACTCAGGAATACCAAATTTTGGTATCTTTTCGAAACAGCAGGCGTGATCGGAGGCGAGGAAGATTTGACAGCCCAAGTGTTTAAAAATTGTTATGAATAAGACGCTAACTTCTCGGTACCACGACGATCTTGGTTCGTCTATTTACAGCCTTATGTTTGAAAACACAAAAATTAGTTCAAATGTGATCGTATCATTGTTTTGTCTTTGTCATTAATCTGGCTCGTTAACAAACTTGATAATTAAATTATTTCGGATGAAGCAGAAATGCCGCGCAAGACAATTTTCTGTTGCGCGAGGCGTCGTCGCGCGCGGCGTTTTCACTCTATGTTTATTTGAATTGTATCCGTCCAAATAGATATGCAGCGACAACGTCGCGCGTGACAAAAAGTAGCTCAATTTTGCCAACAGAACTACTCGTCTCGCACGACATTTTTGCTTCTTCCGAAATAATCGAATTATCTACTTTGGTTACAAGCCAGATTAATGCCAAACGCTAAAACATAGATTTGAACACATTTTAACCTATTTTTGTGTGTTTTTTTTTTAAATAAAAAACAAGTTGGTTGACTGAGTCAAATTAGCTACTTTGATCTACAATGAGTGAAATTTTGAGCTATTTTTCTACGCTCTTGACCGTCCAAATAGGCATAGAGCGACGACGACGCGTGCAAAAAAAAAGTAGCTCAATTTGGCAAACAGAGCTACTCGTCGCGCGCGACAATTTTGCTTCATCCGAAATAATCGAATTATCTAGTTTTTTACAAGCCAGACTAATGCCAATCACAAAAAATTAGATTTGAACACATTTTAACCTATTTTTGTTTGTTTTCCAATATAAAACAAGTTGGTTGACTGAGTCAAATGAGCTACTTTGATCTACACAGAGCGAAATTTTGAGCTATTTTTCGCCGCGCGCGACGTTGTTGCTGTATGTCTAATTGAACGGTGACGTTTTCGCTCTATGTTTATTTGAACGATTACATTTTGCAATGGGTATAAGCTCACCTGTATTTTATATATGCTTTGAACACGACCGTGAGGAAGGTTGTTTTTGATGCTACATGGTTTTAACTATCTTGCAAGCTGCTTCCCAATAAAACATCAAACTTGATACCAAAAGTGCATGTGCAACTACTCAAACGAGACGTATTAAAGGTAGTTATGTGAATTGCTCTCAAAGCGATAATTAAATTGGTCCTGTGTATGATTAAATTCATATTTAAGAAAATTTCAACGTTTTCTCTTCGTTAGCACGGTGCAGCCGTGTCTTAGTGCATTTTTTTAAAAATTGGTTGGTTCATTATTTGCGTCTTTGGAAATTGTATTTGGCGTTATCGGTGATAATGAAGTCTCGTTTGCTGGGGCTTGTTTGCCTTGTTATGCTGGGTGAGTATTTTTATAATTTAATATAGCTCAACAGACTGATAATTTGTATTATCGTTTATATATACCGACCCGTCAACTTATGTTTTATGGAAAAACGTCCAAATATTCGTACCTTAACAAATTCTGTTGTCCTTTCACTCGGGTAAGCGCCTATGAGAATCGTTGGTCATTACCTATCTGTTGTTAGTGCGATAAGACAAAGAAAAAAAAAATGGATGGACTAGCAAACAAAGGGAACAAAGAGCAATTGAGCATATTATTGATTTTGCCTAGAAAAAATCAAACACTTAAAATGCAAATCGTCTTTTATGCCATTCTAATGCATATTAGCTTTAATTGGTTGGTGTTATGATTTTTTTTACTTCTAAAAAAATGCACGAATAAAAATATCATAATTTTATGTTTTTGAGATTAGATTGGACTAATTATCGGTTTCAACTAGGTTTAAGTAAGTGTTACGAGATCATGTTGAGTCTAATCGTCAAGTAAAATGGCTAATTAGTTTCGCGGGAATATTTTTGTGGCATGAGAAAGATGACAATAATTAAATAGGTTCACGTGTGTGAGTTTCAGGACTTAAAAATCATTATTCCTTGAATTCTTAACGTACTTTGGTTAATGGCGTTCCAGTCTATTAGCATTAAACCTTTTTTTTTCACTTCTTTATACCAACTGGAGTGGGATTCTTAGTGTAAGTCACCCAAGAATTATTGAATTACGTCGTAATTCACCGGCGTGCCAGCAAACAAATTTTGATTTCCTGATGTATGTGAGGGCTTAATCATAATGAAAGCGAAACATACCTTGTGCTTCTTACGAAACTTTTGTTTTGTATTGTTTTGTCCAATGCAAAATTGCTACTCATTTGGCAAGAGAATTAGAGGTGTGCCTAATGAACCAGAATTCAGATCACATGAATACAAAATAATTGAACTGCTTTACAATTGAACGCTATATTTCTTTTCATACATTGAAATAACATATGAATCAACAAAATGAGAGTAAATTTTTTTTTTTTATTCAGAAAGAACGGCATCGGCCGTATTGCTTAAAGAGTAAGAATTTTTGATCATTTTGAAAAAAATCATCAGAATTATTATCTAACATTCGACAATTAACATGCAAAACAAGCTGTATAAACTGTATGTGTGTATGTATGTGTAATTGCGTTCTAGATTAAATTGATCGATGGTCAATATTGGCTTGCTGCACAGTAGTGATGGGTAATCCGGTGCGGAGTCATGGATTAACTCCGACTCCGGTGCGCAAAATATGACTCCGTTCGGGGTCGGAGTCATAACCGGATTTGACTCCGGATTAGTCCGGATCAGTCTGGATCAGTCCGGATCAGTCTGGATCAGTCCGGATCAGTCTGGATCAGTCCGGATCAGTCCGGATCAGTCTGGATCAGTCCGGATCAGTCCGGATCAGTTCGGATCAGTCCGGATCAGTCCGGATCAGTCCGGATTAATCCGGATCAGTTCGTGTAAATCGTTAAGCTACGGCTAGATCAGGGGTCTCCAAACTACGGCCCGCGGGCCGCATGCGGCCCTCAAGAGCTTATAATGCGGCCCACGATGACTTTGCCAGAGTAAATATAAATATTACGATATTATGACATTTTCAACAAGAATTGTATTTTTTACTTTTCTTAGACAAAAATCAAGCTTTGGTTACTCGAAGCTGTACAAGTAACGTTAGTATTTTGTTATCAAAACGAGATTTAAACGTTCAATCATCATTTAAAGGTAGCGTCAAATGGCCCTCAACATAGTTATTTTTGAACCAATGCGGCCGGCGAGCTGAAAAGTTTGGAGGCCCCTGGGCTAGATGATAGCTACTTGTATGCGGCTACAAATGACAGCTACCAATTTCTTTTGTTCTTAATGTCAAATGTAGTTGCGGAATGTAGCTATCGTTTGGGAGCCCAGCTACGCTAGTTTGTTCTCCTGTCATATTGCGCTTGTCATTTATGGTTGATTTGTGTTTATACTTGTAGCGATTGATTGGTTTGTGCTTTGCTCCATATGTTTTATTGTTTTGTTAAGGACGACAATAAAATTGATCAAACTCAACTTCTACCAGCTATTGCTTCTGAAGTGGCCACTTTAATGATGCTTCTTATTGAAGAGGAGGAAGAAGAAAATCAACAGGAAATCGAAAGGCGCTGCTGGATGACCGATATCTTCCTGGAGCGGGAAAGTGTGTGGAGCCGGTTGTTTGGCTTCGTGCAATTTCTTTTTTGGTGCGTCTGTAGGTGTTCATCAGGTTTTTCCATTTTTCCTGGGCGTTCTCTGGTTTTTCGTCTAGCGCTGCTCCAATTTCTCGCCAAGCCTGGTGGCGTATTTCGTGGTTTTTATACTGCCGCTCGGAATCCTTCCACAGACATGGATATGTTCCAACCAGCTGGATCAGGTGCAATACCTTTTCCGTTGCTTGCATTGGCTAAAAACAAAGGAATTATAGGACAATAATGATTATTTATTTGGGAGAACAAATAAACTTAGTTTTTTTTTATATTTTTATATGAACCAATTAGTGTTTCCATGTCGAATTAATCTGTCAATGCTATCTTTGACCGGCGTACCAAATATGTCTGTCTTGGATGTTCCTAAGAAAACTGATAATAATAGCCCCAAATGTGTGCCCAACAAAAACAAGATATTTTTTCAATAATTGTGTTTCCAATCTAACTTTACTCACAGGGTGGCCACTCAACCGGGAAAACCGGGAAAACCGGGAAAACCGGGAAAACCGGGAATTAGCCGGGAATTTTATTTTTCCGGGAAAAACCGGGAAATTCTCCAAAAAAAACCGGGAAATTATCACAAACTTTGGCTATCACCGTTAACCATCGTACTAAGGGCTTGGTACTTGTTTCGACGCAGCGTATCGCAACGCATTGCGTGACGCACGCTGGTATCTGTTCGCTGCGTTCTGCATGGATATGTCAACACATTTTACAAAGAAAAACATCAACAAACAGCAATAATGCCTCTTATTTATAGGTTCTGATGTGATTATAATGTTAAATTACAACTGTAAAATCATTTCCAGTTCTGCTCAAAACAGTGCAAAGCATGTTTTCGCTTTATTATTGCACATTGCATACTGACCCGCACACACCTGTTTTGCAGCAATTACGAAATTACTTTCTCTACATTTATTTTGTTTTGTTAATAAAATTATTTAGTAGTCCAACTACACGTCCAATTGCGCTCGAAACAATTTAAAGTGAAAAAATATCGATTTTCACCCGGTATGGTTAAACCATTTTGACAGACGCATCACGACGTGCGTCGAAATAGAAATTTTTCTACTTTGACGCTGCATCGTGCGTCGTTAACGCATGCGTCTGTCAAATCCCATACATTTTGGCAAAATCGCAACGCATTGCGTCGGAACAAGTACCGCTCTCTAAGTGCATTTTCAATTAATGGGATGTTTTGCATATTGCTCCCAACTTAGGCAGCGGTCAGAACCTAGCCGCATGCGATTTTGCCGTAAGCTTTTGTATGGGATTTGACGTCAATGACAGCACTTGCGAATCTGCCGCATGTGGCGATGCGGCAAAATCAAAATCATTTGATATTGCCGCATCGTTGCATGCGATTTTGTTTCAGATGTCAAATGCCTAAAATCATATAAAATAATGATTATCTTTATAAAGAAACAACAAAATATTATAATAATACCTTGAAAAGCTAGAAAATTGAGAAAACTCTTTTCTTGCCCCATGCGGCAAAATCGCATGCGGTGAGGCTCTAACCGTTACCTTACAACAGGCCAGCAACATCACACTAATGTGTAAGGACAACATTTTCCGTTTCTCACATATGGTACTCAATAGATGTACTACACTTCTCATTCGCACTGGTGCAATACTTACATTCACCGATATCGGTTCTTGCATATTTCGGGTATGGTGTGCCTATTCGATCTACCTTGCGCTCGTCTTTTGTTATTCATCTCTCGTGAAGTTGCGGTCATGTCGAATTTAACGGTGGATTTAGTGGGCGAACCCAATTTTTGAACATAACTGATAATTTTTGTCATTTTAGCAATTTTAAGGTTACCCAATCACACATCGCCTGTACATTGGCATTTTGCATTTTGGTTCCGGGCCTGTAGCTTCATTCCGCCCGGGTGACTGGGTTCCCACACTGGCTGGCACTGATGATTGAGGTGGCGTCGCTTCTGCAGTTCGATCGTTACTACTTTGTTTTATTATCACATAAAGTACACTTCCCGTAAAACATATTCAAGAAAGTGTCCCAAAATTAAGAAAATATACTCAAATCTCCTGCATCTATTCGTGAGATGCATCATCATCGTCGTGCGAGTAACAGCATAATGCATGGCTGCTGTTTAACAGGAAATCCGTTCTTTGCAGATTTGTATGCTTTCTCCAGTGGCTGGTTGGTCCATGACTTCCGGTTTACCTTTATTAAGGTTGTGTGATGACATCTGTTAATCAACAATTGATAGCAGATGAAAAATATCTATGCCACGGGGTCTTTACACATTATTGCCATGATGCTAAACCACCAAAAGGCAATATTTGTAGAGCTTTTTTTTAATTTTTTCATCAGTATTTTGCTCATATAAAACTTCCGAAAATATACAGAAATTCATATTTAAATAGCTTAAGATCCATAGTAGCCAAATTTGATCCACAAACGAGTGCACGATTGAAATTTTGTTTGTACAAATTTGATAGAAATCATGCCAAAAATGGTTCTCAAATGTGTTGTCACACCTCCAGATTGGATATTATATTGTTGAATAATTCACTAATAACTTTTATCCAGTTTTTATGACAAGTGTCCACCTTTCCCGTAATGCCCGTGTTTACTTACCATCTTCTAGATAACGATTTTTGAAAACCTATGACATACTAATTTGGAATTGAAGTATCGATGAAACCGGCAGGCGAAGCATAGTGTACCGGGAAAACTTAAAAAAAAAATCCGGGAAAAACCGGGAAAAAACCGGGAATTTAAAATCCTGATTCGAGTGGCCACCGTGTTACTCGTTTTACCTACCGAGACCCACTGTTTATAATTCTAAATTATTTTATAACATTTTCTTTCATATTAAATTTAAATTTTTGAAATAATTATGCAATTTAAAAATAAATTTTATTTTTCAATGTCACTTTCCAACACTTCAATGTATGGTATAAACATGAGCGATAACAGATATGTCACTGTGTAGCCACTCGTAACCCGCATACATTGGGTTACGAGCGGCGACAAGCTGACAGTTCTAGAACAATGGAAATCGGTAGCTGTCATTTGTAGCCGCATACAAGTAGCTATCATCTAGCCGTAGCTTTACACCTTTTCATGTATATTCGTACTTACTTGCAAGTAAATGAACGCATCAAGAATTGTCTTAACGATAATGGACAGTCATTGATCCAAACTCGGAGTCGATGAGTCCGAAGGTTTTTCCGTACGCACCCCCTTTCCCCCCCTTCCCTCCGCTAAACAGTCCGGAGCAACTCCGAGTCCGACTCCGAGGGGTACCGGAGTCGGATCGATCCGACTCCGAAAAAAAATGTATTTACCCATCACTGCTGCGCAGTTAAGTCTTGTGTACAACCAAAACACTCTACGTAAGGCCGCAAATACACGACGCGCGTTTCCGCGCCCGCGGAAACGCGTATAACAATCCAGCCATAGAAATGAAATGTCATTCGAACGCGCTACCGCGGAAACGCAGAGATGCTCAGCTGGATATCTCTGCGGAACTGTTATACGCGTTTGAACGCGCCCGCGGAAACGCGCGTCGTGTATTTGCGGCCTAACAGTACTTCCAAGCGAAATTTTTCGGGGATAATGAACATAAACTCATGCCATCTCTTTCAATTCATCAGCTCTACTCTCTCATACGCATCGATGAACTTTTACACATCTCTTTGTTCATTGTGCTATACAGGCGGTCCCCGAGATACACGGTACCTCTTATACGCGGATTCGGAGATACGCGGTTTTCAAAATTTGACAGTTCTTTGAGCAAATTGTACTGATTTGACACATCCATTGTGAAATACCAAATAATTTCCGTTTTGATCGAATGTAAAATACCATTTGAAAACGTTTAAAACTGTTCAATTCATTAGAAACATATCAAATAATTAATTTAGTGGCTGAAACCACGAACCACTTGCAAAATTGCACGAAAATTAGTGACATTTTGGCTGGAAATCACGAGATTCGACTTACGCGGAAATTCGAGATACGCGGTATTTTGCAGCCGTTTTCGGTCCCCAATAACCGTGTATCTCGGGAACCGCCTGTATTTGAAGATTTTAAAACTGATAGATAACGATTTTTGTTCATGAACTAGTAATGGTCAAATGTTAATGGTGTAATGTTTGCACCATGGTCGACATGAGTTCAATTCCATTTTTATTGTTTTCATTGATGATTTAAAGTTTTGATTTTGTGGTATTCTGCTTTGCTCCGCTTCGCTTGATGTCACCGTACCAACTCAACTTGTCGTATCCTGTTTGCCGTGCAATAGGGATGGTGCACCTCGCACCGGATTATCATTCCGTGTCGCCATCCCATCCGGACCTGTCATCCCTGTTTGTCATCATGGCTTAGTGATGGGCATGCTTGTTTGCCATACAACATCACTCCTTTTTTTTTTTTTAGGCCCGTGTCTGTGCTCCATCGGATGCGATTTTATCGGAAGGCCTGTCAAAATTTTATATGGGATTTGACAGATAACGTCGGACATGCGATTTCGTCGTACGACGGAATCAAAAATTTTTGATTTCGTCGGACGCCGCATCCGATTTTATCTGTCAAACTAAATGTGTGGTGTTTTTTAGGAACAATCTCAACTTAATTTTTCATGATCGTTATATTATTCAAATCATCCAATTAATCGCAATATTATACAAAAAAGCGTTTGACAGCACGTGCGATAAAATCGCATGCGATGGAGCACAGACACGGGCCTTATTCCCATTCGATTCCCATATACCATTACCTATGAGTGCAATTTAATTTCTAAATAAATTCCTATTCTCTTACATAATCTGTCAACCTAGCTGGTGGATTTCTCTTTCTCTGACAATGCGTTATGTGCTTACAGAATGTTTCCCCCGATGTTTGCGCTTCCTGTGTTCCCGATTCCTTATCAACCAATTTCTCAATCTTCTTTAAGTGGGCTACATTTCTCTTATAGCATCTGCTCGTTTCTTGGCCCTCAATCGTTACCCTTGATCCTTCTTTTCCTATCACCACAAACTCCTTTGGGTTGAAGTTTGTTTGCAGTTTGTTACCCGGGAACATATTTTGCGCTAGCACTATATCTCCTTCTGAGATGGACGATTTGCGTGCTCGTCTTCTTTCATCTTCGTTTGTTTTTCCTTTCCATTTCCGCGTTTGGTCTTGATCCCTTATTTCCTCTCTTATTACGGCGGTCTCTATATCTTCCAATGCCGGTATTTTTGAACGAATGGTTTTTCCGTATAATAGCTCGGTAGGTGTTTTCCCTGTTGTGGAGTGCGGTGTTGTGTAGTACATCATAAGATATTCTTCTATGTCCTTTTTTCCAATCCCTTCCTAAACCTGCACTTATCTTTAGTCTTTTTAACAACGATCGATTTTGGCGTTCAACTAGACCGTTTTCTTGAGGCCAGTACGGGGTGGAATGATTTAGATGTTCCGTTCCGACCAGTTGTTTCGCGTTATCTAATGTTATAGTTCTCGAGAACCCTAGTCGCGTAAATATTTTTGCCAACTTCCCTACCGTATTTTTGGCTGTTATTCTGGTCATTATTTCCACTTCTTTGTACCTACTAAAATAATCTACGAGTACCAATAAATATGAACCACACGGTAATGGCCCTAGGAAATCAAGTGCAACGTCGACCCACGGTCTTAAGGGTAACGATCGTCGTGTCATTGGTTCTGGCTTTCCCGGGTTTTCTACCAGACGACATCCCTCGCATCCAACAACGTGTTTTGCAACCTCTCGATCCATTCCGGGCCACCAAACTCTATTCCTCAATCGGCGTTTCATGACGGATTCCCCCGGGTGTCCCTCGTGGGCTAGCACTAACATCCTTGGCCGTAGCGCTTTCGGTACAACTAGTTTGTTACCCCTAATAATCATATCCCCCGCCATACCTAGCTCTTCTTTGAAAGGGGCATATGGTTTGGTTTCTACCTCGTTCCAGCTACCAGATTGGAGGCTATCTCTAACCTTCAATAATTCTTCATCTATCTTGGCAGCGTCTTCTAACTCCTGTACGTCTATGGCTGCCGATTCCATTATTGCCCATATCATATGTTTATTTTCCTGCTCGAATGGAATTCCCTCTTTATATTCCACTAATCGCGATAATCGCGGATCCGCTATATTATTTGAGCCTTTCCTGTATTTTACCACGTAATTGAAAGACTGCAATCTCAACAGCCATCTTTCAATACGGGCGCATGGACGTGATGAGGGCTTAAAAATGACTTCTAACGGTTTATGGTCCGTTTCCAATTCAAAGATACGCCCTAGCAAGTACGGAGCAAACCTCTCTACCGCCCAAACCAATGCCAAAGCTTCTTTCTCTGTCTGGCAGTAACGCTGTTCAGTATCTGTCAAACTCTTACTAGCATATGCTATTGGTCTAGGTAGAACGTCTTGTGAGCCCTCGAATTGAACTAGTACTGCACCTAATGCAACCGGCGAAGCGTCAGCGATAACTCTTGTTCTCATGGAATTATCAAAAAAATGTAAGAGTTTTACGTCCGCCACCATTGTTTTCAATTTCTCGAATGCTCCTTTTTGACTATTCCCCCATTCGAACTTGATTCCTTTATGTGTTTACTCGCGTAGTGGTGCCGTTATTGTTCAGTTCAGTTTGGTAGAAATCTTCCTAAATATGTTATTAGGCCTAAAAAACTTCGAACTTCTTCTGCGGAAGAAGGGGCCCGAAATTTCCGCAATGCCTCATTTTTTCCTTCTGTGGGTTCGATGCCGTGACTCGAAATTCTATGCCCTAGAAATTCGATCACCGGTACTCTAAATACGCATTTTTCCTGATTTAATAATATGCCCTGTTTCCGTATCTCGTCCAGAACCGCTCGTAGGGCCTCATCATGTTCCCTCTCAGATTTTCCGAAAACCAAAATATCGTCAATGTAATTGACTGCATTTGAACTGCATTTTGCTAACACCTGCTCCATAATTTTCTGAAAAACCTCCGGTGCTATCACAATACCAAACATGAGTCGTTTGTACCTGAATAGGCCCATATGGGTTATGAATGTTGTTATGTACCTACATTTCTCATCCAGTTCCACCTGGTGAAATGCATCCTTTATGTCTAATCTACTAAAGATTTTAGCCGATGTAAATCTAGGCAAAAAATCTTCTATTGTAGGCATAAAATGCCTTTCTCTTACAATCGCCGCGTTTGCTCTACGCATGTCAACACATAGTCTTAGATCTCCGTTATCTTTTACGATCGATACTAGTGGTGAAACCCATTCACAGCCTCCCTCCACCGGTTCTATAATATCTTTTTCAAGTAGATAATTAATCTTCTCCTCTATCTTATCTAACAGTGCTATTGGTGGGCGTCGCGGATGTTGGCATACGGGTTGTACATCGCAATCAATAGGTATTTTTACCTTTAGCATCTTCGGGAAAACGTTCCGTTCACTATGCTCTATAGCCTTAACCCCGTGTGTGCTCGGCAACCCTATAAATAACACTCCTAACTCCTTAGCCGTAATTCGACCTAGTAGCGACTGTTGGCTTCCTTTTATAACATAAAATGAAGCTGACTTGCATATCCGTCTCCCCTCATCCTCAATTTCAACCGACGCCTCAAATTTGCCTAATACCGTTAACGGCTTAGCCTTTTCTCCATATGGTAAAAATATCTCCTTGCACTCTGTTAGATTTACCCCTCTTTCTATAATATTTTTTCTGAGATATTCCCATGCTTTCTCGCTTATTATGTTTTTGTTGCATCCCGAATCAACTAAAACATGCAGCATCACACCTCCCACTTTAATCCACAGCATCTCTCCCCCATCGCTGATGTTGTAGATGAAATTTTCTGTGCTTGATTTTCCTTCTTCTTCTTCTTCAGTCCGGTTTTCGATAGCCCTAACTCTTTCCTGTCGGTAACGTTTCGCCCCGTTATTGCCATTTCCTCCTTGCCTTTTGGTGGATCCAGGTGTGTGGCACTGCGAACCAAAATGTCCGACCTTCCTACATTTATAGCATTCCTTATTACGTGCAGGACATTTTGGATCAGCCGCCAAATGATCCTTTTTCCCGCATCTGAAACACTCTCTCTTGGCTGGAACCACACGGTTAACTTGTTCGCTTGCATTATAGTCCCTTGTTTCGACTTTTCCTGGTGCGAGTATTTCTCGTGCCTGCCTTTTAACTGATTCGTACGAGCTAACTACTTGAATCATTTGTTCTACATTCATCGCTTTATGTTGTAACAATTTTTCTTTTAGTTCATTTGGCGCGAATAATATTACTTTATCGATGACACTATTCGCTCTAGCTTCCTCTTCAGTCTTGCCGAAACAACACTTTTGGGCCAAACTTTGACACCTGAACGTGAACTGTTCAATCGTTTTACCCTGCTCCGGCTTTAGTGTCCAGAATTGATTCCGTTCAAAAACCTCGTGCTGCTTGGGACAAAAGTATTCGGCCAACTTTTGAATAGCCACATTATAAGGATCGATACCTTGGCTCGCGTCTTCCTTTACATCCGCGCCTGGTACAGTGGCAAAGATTTCCTGCACATCTGGTCACGCCCTTGCCAAGAAAATGTTTCGTATCTGACCCTTTCTCTATTTTTCTTTTCTGTTCTCCGACAGATTCCTTTTTTTTTATTGTTCGTGTTGTTTGCGCTCCGGCAAGAAATCATATTTCTAATAAATGCTCTCCGGCATTCCTTGTTAGCTAGCGATCCACGCAGTTTCAAGTGTGTTTTTTTTTCTCATGCTCCCCGGCTTTCATTGTTTGCTTGCGATCCACGCATTTGCATGTGTATGCTTCTAACTCGTGCACTCCGGCTTTCATTTCATGTCTTGCGATCCACGCATTTGCATGTGTGTGCGTTTCGAAGCATGCCCTCCGGCGACCCTTTCTTTCAGATCATTCTAACATGATCATCTGCTCTCCTGCAGATGATCATAACACATAAACTAGGACACAGTTACATTTTGGACATTCACAACTATTACATTTATTATTAACCTTTGGTTTTTTTTCCTTTCTTTTCACAATTTCACTCAATCACTTTCTTTTGTTCACCGTTTTAACCTCGTCGCCAATTGTGGTATTCTGCTATGCTCCGCTTCGCTTGTAAAGCTTTACAATAATTATTGATAGCTATTTTAAATATTTCGCACGCAACTTTAAGAAGAAAAAGAGACAAACTACGTAAACAAACTTAAAAATGTCCCGAATTGAATTCTATCTACTGTAGCTGTGAAGCGTTTGACAGCCAAGGTACTCACAGCACAGGTGGGTATCGAACATCACAGACAGAATCAACTGACATGTTCGACTCGACGTTTGTCTTGTTTGTTTGTTTGTGTCTGACAGTGCACCTCCATATGATTATATGGGTTTGTTCGTGTCGGATGTCGTATTCGATTGCTGCTAGAGCGCCGCCTAACAGTCGTTTAATTGTACTGCTCGAATTATATAATGTAATATTTATTATCTTCGCAATCACAACCCTTTTTTACCACGAAACACATCAGTTTTACGAAAAAAAAATATTTTTGTGATTGCTTCGTTGTACCTATAATGGTGGTATAGTTCCTGTAGTCGTCGTATTGTGTTCCGATAGTGGTGGTAAACAACGATGACTCAACATTAGTGTATAATATCAATGTAACTTAGTTTTGAAGCTGTTTTCGTGTGAATAGCAAGGATTACTGCTATTATAATGATTTCTTTCGTAATTTGATCGTAAAAAATGTATGAATTTGGTTAATGATAATATTGACTAAAGTACTGAATAACACGTGTCGTCAATCCACACCCAGAAGAGTTTGCTTGATTTGAAGTGAAGTTTTTCACTCAGCCTGATATGCGAATTTTTGCCTTTGTTTGGTAAATTACTTACAGAAAACTCATTTCTGTTGCTTATTTTAATGAAAACAGTACGACATGTAAAAAATGTCGTCAAAAAAAATCTAAATTTACCTGTTTTTATTGATTTTAGATCTAGGAGCACTATAGGAACATGCCTGTTTAGTGTACCTGAAATGGCACTATCGTAAAAAAAACTTAAAAATTCGTAAATATGGCCAAAAGGCAATGAATTTGAATACAACAATATCATTTGATAAAATTATGTTAAAAACTAATGATTGCGTTGTTATGTGGTTATGTAGAACGTTGACAATGATATGAGTTTCGTTATGAAATCCTAAGGATTTTGGAAAAATGTTGACACATTTTACAAAATAATGGATTTTTCGGTCCCTAAGAAACGGAACGGCCCCATTTCACTTTTAAATCCTTTGTAAAGGCTAGAGAACATTCAACACTATCATAAATAACTTAACTACTGTTAATTTATCGTATGAAACGCATTTTAGTGCAATACCACCACTATTGGTACTACCACCACTATAGGTACGTTTACCTTATATTTGTGTTTTATATACATTTTCGAAACTGATAAAATAATTTTTTTATTGGGTATAGATCACAACATTTTTTCAAAATGTTACATACCTCTAAGTTCAATTCACTTGAATCATTTAAAGCAAAATTTATTCAAAAAGTTACTCCGAAAACAACAACTCATTTTTCCCGCGCTTCTTACGATCTCTCAATGGTACGTTATTTTAAAACTGAGCACCAAGTGAGCGCCTTTTGACAACCGCGGTGAACGGGTTTCGTCGTTCGAAGCCCTTACTCGCCCCGTATATTTCAACGCTCGCGAATGAGTGCAGGCAAGTGCGATAGAGAAGATAAAGCAAAATGTCTTATTGGGAAAAGGTTGAGAACCTCTAAAAAGGCCCATGCACAATGAAGAATTGGCATAATTTTCTTAAGGTTTTTTAACAAAGCATATCAATTTTGTCGCCTTATTTAAGTTGTGCTTACATTACTTCTGTTGATTTAAAATTGTTCTATTTTTATCTTCTTTTTTTACATGTCGCCTCATATGATCACTTCCTTAGCAATAAATCCCGTGCAATCTTCACCCGTAAAACAAACAATTAACGGCAACAAAATTCTGTTAGGTGCTAAGGAATGCACTTGGGGGCCATCTTACTGGTGTTCTAATATCGAGTAAGTATACTGTAGTGTAAGTAATAGCCAACATACCAAAAAAAAAAAATTACCATAGTCCTTAAAAATGGATCAATATTGACATCGCGAACACATTGAGTTAATTTGTTAATTTTAACGACAATCGTGAAGAGCGTATGTGATACAAATTCACAGTCGTTTATTATACTGTTCTATTTTTTCTTTGTGTTTGTCTATATGAGATATCGAGCAGTTGTTAATTGTTTTGTAGATCATATATTTTAAGAGGAACTCGGTTAAACCAATATAATCTTTAATCGACCGTTAAAATATGTTTATTGCTTGGCGATGTTGGCGACTATTTGTAGGTTTATTAAATTTGATTAAATTTATTAAAAAGAAAGATGCAAATTTACATCAATTAATGAGTACAGAAACAAAAACATAAATAACATAAACATAAATTTGTAAAGCAATCAATGTGTAATGCATTTATTTATACTGCTTCTAAAAATTTGCTTCTATTAATCTCTTATACAAATCTCGTGCAGTGGAGCACCGTTTATCCGCTGACCTTTGTCCCAAGATAGGTGAATTGTGGGACGATTTCAAAAGTGCGTTCACCTATCTGCACGTCACGCCTACGTAGATTCTGATTATTTGTTGGTGGGCCCGCTGATGTTGCCACCATCAGTTTGGTCTTTGCCTCGTTTATCAACAATCTGAGGCTCTCTGCCGCCTGCTCGATCCCTTGGTAGGTTTCTGCTACATCGGAGAGCCGCAGACCAATGATGTCTATATCATCAGCGTATGCCAGGATCTGGGTTGACTTATAGAAGATGGTTCCCGTAGTCTCCACCCTCGAGTCACGGATGGCTCTCTAGCGCCAGGTTGAATAAGAGACAAGCAAGCCCGTCCCCCTGGCGCAGACTCTTGGTGGTAGCAAAAGGTCATGAGAGTTTTCCATCCACCCTCACCTGGCATGTGACGTTGGTCATAGTCATTCTAACTAGCCTTATCAGTTTGGCCGGGATTCCAAAAGAGCTCATAGCGTTATACAGTTTTACCCTGGCTATGCTATCATATGCGGCTTTGAAGTCAATGAAGAGATGGTATGTGTCGTGTCTGTATTCAACCATCTTCTCCAAGATCTGCCGCATGGCTAAGATCTGATCAGTGGTTGATTTTCCGTTTCGGAATCCTCTTTAATAGTTTCCGACTATCTCTTCGACTTGCGGGACAAGGCGATCCTGAAGGATCAGGGAGAATATTTTATAGGCGGTATTCAACACCGTAATACCCCTGTAGTTGTTGCAGTCCAACCTATCTCCCTTCTTGTATATGGGGTAGATGATGCCGAGATTCCAATCACAAGGCATCAATTCGCTATCCTACACCTCAGTAACAATTTGAATAATCTCGTTTTCTAGTCGTGCACCTCCATTCTTGACCAGTTCGGCTGCAATTTCGTCGGTTCCGGGTGCCTTGTTATTTTTCAGCCGACGGATAGCCTTTCGTGTTTCTTCTATGCTTGGTGGCAGTAGCATGACACTATCTGCTAGTGGCGCTTCTAGCTGTTCGTTAAACTGGTCGTTGAGTAATTCATCAAAGTACTGAGCCCACCGCGAGAGGATCTCTGGCTGGTTACTGACCAGATCTCCATCCTTGTTGCGACAGCAGGTTACCTTAGGTACATCGTTGTTTCGGTGACCTGCTATCGTTTGGTAAAACTTTCGTGTCGGTCCGTATGCCTCTCTGGTTTGCTCGAGTTCCCGCATGTTTTGCTCTTCCAAAGCATGCTTCTTGGAGCGGTGAACTCGTTTCTCTTCGCGTCTGAGCCGTGAATATTCCTCTGCGCATGCCCGCGTTCTATGCCGTTGCTGCATTGCTCGGTATGCAGTATTCTTACGTTCGGGCACTTGTCTGCATTCATCGACGAACCAGCCAGATTTGGTGTTGCCACGACGTGGTGGGAGTATATTTCTTGCACAGTTTATTATTTTTGTTTTTAGAGCATTCCACCTCTCGCTCGTAGTTTCATATCTGTTTTCTGGTAGTAGAGACTCGTCTAAAGCGGCTTTGAATTCCTGTTGGACAGTAATGTCCCTTAGAGAGTCCGTGTTGAGCCGAGGCTGCGTGTTTTCTCCGCCCCCATTGGCGCGGGGGCGGGCGATTCTACAACGTATCACTAAGCCAACCAAGTAGTGGTCGGAATCGATATTGCAGGGTTGCCACTCAACCGGGAAAACCGGGAAAACCGGGAATTAGCCGGGAATTTTATTTTTCCGGGAAAAACCGCGAAAAACCGGGAAATTCTCCAAAAAAACCGGGAAATTATCACAAACTTTGGCTATCACCGTTAACCATCGTACTAAGTGCATTTTCAATTAATGGGATGTTTTGCATATTGTTCCCAACTTAGGCAGCGGTCAGAACCTAGCCGCATGCGATTTTGCCGTAAGCTTTTGTATGGGATTTGACGTCAATGACAGCACTTGCGAATCTGCCGCATGTGGCGATGCGGCAAAATCAAAATCATTTGATATTGCCGCATCGTTGCATGCGATTTTGTTTCAGATGTCAAATGCCTAAAATCATATAAAATAATGATTATCTTTATAAAGAAACAACAAAATATTATAATAATACCTTGAAAAGCTAGAAAATTGAGAAAACTCTTTTCTTGCCCCATGCGGCAAAATCGCATGCGGTGAGGCTCTAACCGTTACCTTACAACAGGCCAGCAACATCACACTAATGTGTAAGGACAACATTTTCCGTTTCTCACATATGGTACTCAATAGATGTACTACACTTCTCATTCGCACTGGTGCAATACTTACATTCACCGATATCGGTTCTTGCATATTTCGGGTATGGTGTGCCTATTCGATCTACCTTGCGCTCGTCTTTTGTTATTCATCTCTCGTGAAGTTGCGGTCATGTCGAATTTAACGGTGGATTTAGTGGGCGAACCCAATTTTTGAACATAACTGATAATTTTTGTCATTTTAGCAATTTTAAGGTTACCCAATCACACATCGCCTGTACATTGGCATTTTGCATTTTGGCTCCGGGCCTGTAGCTTCATTCCGCCCGGGTGACTGGGTTCCCACACTGGCTGGCACTGATGATTGAGGTGGCGTCGCTTCTGCAGTTCGATCGTTACTACTTTGTTTTATTATCACATAAAGTACACTTCCCGTAAAACATATTCAAGAAAGTGTCCCAAAATTAAGAAAATATACTCAAATCTCCTGCATCTATTCGTGAGATGCATCATCATCGTCGTGCGAGTAACAGCATAATGCATGGCTGCTGTTTAACAGGAAATCCGTTCTTTGCAGATTTGTATGCTTTCTCCAGTGGCTGGTTGGTCCATGACTTCCGGTTTACCTTTATTAAGGTTGTGTGATGACATCTGTTAATCAACAATTGATAGCAGATGAAAAATATCTATGCCACGGGGTCTTTACACATTATTGCCATGATGCTAAACCACCAAAAGGCAATATTTGTAGAGCTTTTTTTAATTTTTTCATCAGTATTTTGCTCATATAAAACTTCCGAAAATATACAGAAATTCATATTTAAATAGCTTAAGATCCATAGTAGCCAAATTTGATCCACAAACGAGTGCACGATTGAAATTTTGTTTGTACAAATTTGATAGAAATCATGCCAAAAATGGTTCTCAAATGTGTTGTCACACCTCCAGATTGGATATTATATTGTTGAATAATTCACTAATAGCTTTTATCCAGTTTTTATGACAAGTGTCCACCTTTCCCGTAATGCCCGTGTTTACTTACCATCTTCTAGATAACGATTTTTGGAAACCTATGACATACTAATTTGGAATTGAAGTATCGATAAAACCGGCAGGCGAAGCATAGTGTACCGGGAAAACTTCAAAAAAATCCGGGAAAAACCGGGAAAAACCGGGAATTTAAAATCCTGATTCGAGTGGCCACCCTGTATACTGTTCCTGGAAAAGCATTACTTTCTTACATGTGTCGATAAGTTTCAAAATTTGCTCAAGTAGCACGTATCAGTTCTAGAGCAACTGTAGATGTGTTTCCTGCACTTAAGGAATTTACACTAAAATACAGGCCCCCAGAAATTATAGTGATGGACGGAGAAAAGTCTTTCAATTCCGGTGAAATCTTACAATTTTTAAACACCTTCAATATCAAATATTTTGTAACCGCAACTGGTAGAAGCGAAATGAATGGCACAGTCGAAAGATTTCACTCTACACTATTGGAATTATATAGAATTTGTAAAACCGAGAATCCGCTTATGGTCCCTATAGATTTGATACAACTTGCCTTGTTTAAATACAACAATTCGGTACACTCGTGTACTAAATTTACCCCTCTGGAAATAATTACTCCTTCAAGAAACAGTTCATCGATAATTGAAAAAGTTGCTGAAAATTTGAAACACAAGCAAGGAATTGATGTAAACCACTATAATAAAAATAAAAAAGAAATAGAAATTCCCGATTCAGCACAGGCATTTATGAAAACAAAACGTAGATTAAAACAAGTTAATCCTTATATAAAGATAAAAATAAAGAAAATTAATAGAAGTACGGTCACTACAGAAAATGGAAAGAGAATCCATAAAAATTATGTTATTATGTTTATTCCACAGTCAAATTCCCAAGAGACAAATTCCGTTTCCGTAAGGTAGTTCAATATTTAACTAGTAACTGTGCAACCAGACATCCCGCCAAATTCGATTATATTCGATGATATTCCAAGACAAGTCCATACAAAACCAATTTGTTTATCGGCGAATATTTGTACGCCATGTGTGGGCGCTTTAATTTTTTTTTTAATTTCATCGAATGTCATCGCACCATACAAAATAACAGCTGAGTACACACATTTAGGCGTGAAATGTTTCAGCCATGTTGATTTTGGCTATTTTTTCACGCTTTACGGCGTGAAATTGTATCTATATGTCTAGTTGCACGGTAACGTGTGTTTGTAAATCTCCAACAGTTTCACTTGTTTAACACGTTGTCTGCCACGTCAGCCACTATGTGGCTGACGGGTTTTTTCCGATCGGGCCACGTCAGCCACATAGTGGCTGACACATTACACATTGTAAAAGACGTGTTACAAGAGATAAATTTGCACGTATTTGATCGGTTCTTTCACAATGCTTTTCTTTCACGGTTATTATTTCTTAAAAAAATGATTAAAATATCAAAATGAGTTTCTATTATGTTTTCATAAATAAATGAGAATGAGAATGAACAATAATTATAAGATCTTGGAGTTCATTTATTCATCCTTTACTTTTAAAACACTTTGCACAATCTTAAAACACTCATCACAAAGTTGAGGTTGATCGGGACAGCTTGGACAATACGTAAACGATCTTTTCACAGTTTCACGTGCCTTTGATCGGCCCATGCTTTGCCTGTCATTGTTGTAGCATCGTTTGCATGCGCGTCACCAAAGCGTTGCAAAGCGTTGGAGTCGGAATGTCACCGACTTTTGCGAGAGGTAAAGAAAGGAAAGGGAAGGGAGGGGGGGGGGGGGGTTCCAAGAATGAAATTCCATGGAATTAGCCCAACAAACGACATTGTGGAGCGACTGAGACAACAAAGAGAATTGGTGAATTTGATTTAAAAGAGAAAAAATACAAAAGCAAATGCAATCGTTTCAAAGAGTGATTCCGTGGCCTGACGGAGCAGTTCGGTGAGCATGTATGGTGGCAGACAACGTGTTAATTACGATTGAATAATTTCTACTGGCCGTCAAATGTTTTTAATACTTTGTTTTGCGTTATTTAGTATCAGTTCAGATTCCTCTCTTCCAGTGTAACAAATCGTAATTTGACGAAAACCCCCTCCCCCTATATCAACGTTACGTAATTCATATATAAACATAGCATATAGCAGTAGCTTAATACAATCCTAATATGCTTTTAATCGCCGGTAAATGAAAGGCGATTAGAAACCATTTAACGAAATTTCGCGACTTGGCATATCAAAAGACTATGACGATTGTGATACGACTATGACAAATCAAATTTAAAAAAGCAATTGCTTGAATATTAGATTTTGTTCAATATTGTGAAAATAAAACTTTTATATATGTGGCCAATGGTGTTATTTATTGAAACGTGCGTAACAAATCATATTAGATCTAATTTTATTTGCTTTCCGTCTTTGTAGGAATGCTAAGACATGTGCCGCTGTATCACACTGTATTCAAACAGTTTGGGAAAAGCAGCACTATCCGGTGGATAATGATGAGATCTGCAACATTTGTCTGGACATGGTGAAGCAGGCACGTGATCAACTGGAGAGCAATGAAACGCAGGCCGATTTAAAAGCCGTCTTCGAAGGTTCCTGCAACTTGATTCCGATAAAGTTAGTGAAAAAAGAATGTCGCAAATTAGCTGACGATTTTATACCCGAGTTAGTGGAGGCTCTCGCTTCGCAAATGAATCCAAACGCTGTATGCAGCGTAGCTGGGCTATGTAACAATGCCGCCATTGATAAACTATTAGAAGAGATGATAGTATTAAACCCTGAACAGGAAGTACAAGGCATTGAAGCGAATGAGAGGGAACCTGCAGTAACTGGTGATACTTTCAACTGCGACGAGTGCCATACGATTTCCAACCTAATTCAAAAACGCTTCCGTTCGACTGATCGGGATAGCGTTTTGGAGAGTATACTACAAATCTGCGGCAAAATGTCATCATATTCGGATGCTTGCTCGAACATTGTGCTGACATACTTTGGGGTGATGTATGAGCATTTGGAACGTAATTTAAAAGTAGAAGGCGTGTGTCATCTTAGTGGAGTTTGCGCAGCGCAGTTCCATCTACATGAAAATAACAAACGAAAAGATCTGATTGAGGCGAGATCAATGGGAGATGTCGGTATACTACGAGTGGCTGGCGACGATGTTCCGTGCAAACTATGTGAGCAATTGGTGGATCATTTGCGCGATGTTTTGATTGCGAATACGACTGAGTTAGAGTTTAAAGAGGTATTGGAGGGTCTGTGTAATCAGACCAAGAGTTTTGCCGATGAATGCCATAGTCTTGTTGAACAATACTATCGTGAAATCTATGAGACCTTGGTGAACAATCTGAATAGCAACGATGCGTGTTTCATAATTGGTATCTGTCCGAAGGAAGACGGTGTGGTCAGTAATGGCATAGTCATGCCTTTGTTATCGGTGGCAGTTGCGGATCGACATGAACGGACCGAGATGTACAAACGAATGAATCGCCCATTGCTAGGACATAACGAACTTATACTGTCGGCATCAGAAGTGCAGCAGGCTCAGCTACCGATTGATCGTATTATGAGTGCACCTAGCGGCCTAAACTTGATCGAGAACGGCAAATTCTGCACATTGTGCGAGTACTTTATGCATTTCGTACAGGAAGCATTAAGCGAACCAGCAAATGAGGATGAAATTAAAAAAGTAATCGAAGTCACATGTAATCGATTGCCGTCGTCTATTCGCGGTGAATGCCATAACTTTGTAGATGTTTACGGCGATGCAGTTATAGCACTGCTTATTCAATCGATAGATCCGCGCCAGATTTGTCCAACTTTGAAGATGTGTCCAACTGCCAGCTTAGATGTCGAGATATTTGCTCCAGCCCCGGTCGAGGTATCCATTACAGCGCGGGGTGATAAAGACAAACCAACTTGTCCACTCTGCCTTTTTGCGGTTAGTCAGCTGGAGGAGTCGGTTAAAACAGATCGATCGAAGGAAAATATCAAGAGTGCACTGAATAAACTTTGCACGCACTTGTCACCCAAGCTACGCCTGGAATGCAATGATTTTGTTGACACATACACAGCTGAACTTGTCGAAATGCTTGCATCTGATTTCACACCACAAGAAATCTGTGTTTTCCTTAAGCTTTGCGTTGACCAACGCCCAGATCTTAGTCTTCTCGGTATGGAACTTGACTATGAGAAGCGTTCATCGCACCAAAAGTCAGACATATTAGTATCCTCATCAGGTGACATTGAGACAAATGAAATACCTGACATTACTGTCAACGGAGAAATTACGATTGATCACACACTGATGAGTAGTTCACCTGAGTGTCTTGTTTGCCAGGAGATGGTCAAAGAAGTCGAGAAACGGGTGCAAAATAAAAAAAGCAAGGAACAAATTAAACAGGCTCTAGAACACGCATGTGATCGTCTGCGGAAATATAAGACCAAGTGTGAGAAATACATCGATCAGCATAGTGACCAAATCATTGATCTGGTAATGAAACAGCTTTCTCCAAAGGAAATTTGCAACGCGTTGGGATTCTGTATTCCTGCTCAAGAAATCATCGATGACTGTGAGTATTACTTTTCTCTAGTTTGATACTGATAAATTTTGCTTCGACTTACATGCCAAATAAAGTGTAAACTTTGTCATGTTTATTGTATTCTATGTTATACCATTCTAAGAAATGCGCTTAGACACATTCTCAATCAATATGTTAAAATTAGATGAAACATTTTCAAAACAATACAAAATACTGTTTCTTGTAGAATATGATCAAGTCGTGTGAACATTTTTTATTCTACTGAATGTTACAGGGTTTACCAAGTGAATAAACAACTATTCACATGTTTATAACAATGTCTTTTTCATTAGCAAAACGGCAATGCCGTTCCTCCTGAATAAAAAAAAAAATGTGTTTTTGGATAGACACTGCTGTGTACCACTTTACACACGCCAGCTGCTGGTGTAATTTAATACAGAATTTCAAACATTATCTCTAGACCGCGAGACCCCTTCCCGAATCTGTCTTAGTTAATGCCAAGCCTGCGGTATGATGCTTGTAAACGTTGATAATAACTGAATTTATCGGATACAATGCTGAATCTGCGGCACATTTCTCGAACACACTGTTCCGCGCCGAGGACATACGGGCGAAAAAATTGTTTACACGTATAATCCTAGTGTACATCAGTGTAGTGGCAATGCCCAACTATTCTTTTCGTGTTTTTATCAATAAAGATTATTTTAACAGTTTAAACTACTCTCTTCACATTTATAAAATATTATAATTTTACAAATATGCACCCATTCATTTCATTAAATGGTCTTTTTTGATTGACAAAACAAGAAAAGCAAAGTTGAGCGTTTCTAGAGCACTGTTGTACACAAGGTTATAGTGTAAAACATTTACCTGACCGCATGTCCTGAGGGTGGAGGGTGGAGAAATGTGCTTTGAGGATTATGGTTTTTTGGGCTTAACTGTACATACACATAAACTACACTAAACTTCAGTCGAATTCTATCGAATTTTTTAGAGATTTAGTAAACTTTTTAGTAAAAAAATAATGTTTAATGTAGCATTTAGTAATTTTGGGTGCTCGCCAAAATGACAGCTCATTTACTGAAATCACAGTAAAGCCATTCTTACTGATTCTATATTGCTGTTTTTTTCAGTAATTGGTAGCGCTTAAAAAAGGACAAAGCATTTCCTTCAAATTGACTCAATTGTTTTATTGATTGATTGATCAGAGTTTTATGTTGCATAATGCAGTTTTTATATTGTATTTTGCCGCAATAAGTTTTCATGGTTCAGTAAGCTGTCAAAGGCATCACGAATTTTCATCAAGCACTGTGAATTGTAGCTCAAAATTTTACACAGAAACACGACTGGCAATTGTTTCAAATTAATTCTGCAAACCGATATATTACCTGAATTTTTACCGGGGTTTCTTCTTCTTGTGATACGTGACTTCTTCTTTTGCTAAAATGACAGATAGTATATTCATGTGGCAGGTTATTGCACAATTAGAGCCATGACTGTCATTTGTGGACTAGAACGGATTCTATCAACAGTATCTTCGAACTCGTTCGTTCCTGGGAACGTTCTCTGCGACGCTCATTTTCACTCATTTCATAGCCCTCTATGATCAAAAATTAGAAAACCGTCTAGGTTTCGTACTGCCCAATTTAGTGGTATAACACTGTCCACTCATGAGTGACGAACGTTCGAGTTCCCCGATACGACTGTATGTCTATCTTTCTCTCTTTCTTCTATCCTTTTTTTCCTGTCATGGTTTTATGTATTTTTTTAACGTTCTTATCGCAACTGTGTTTTTATATTTCAAATCTACTTCTTTATATTTATATTTCTTTTAAACTATTTCTTTGACATAATCAGCTGTACCGGCGAACTCGTTCAACGAGAAACATTCATCGCTCATGAGTGGACAGGGTTGTACCACTAGGTTGGCCACTACAAAATCTATACAGGGTTTTCCAATTTAGTTTAGACTAGCAGCATACTTTTTTTTAATAGTCGCAATAGATTCTTGACTCCTATTTTTTGGCTCAACAACCGTTGTCGGTCAAGGCCTGCCTGTACCACTTGTGGGCTTGGCTTTCAGTGACTTATGGTTTACCCCCCTGTTGCGATGCAACCGATTCTTTCTACCCAGAGATCAATTAAAACGTTTTTTAGCCGAAATTAGAATGGTATAATTTATTAATAAAGTTGTAATAGCCGGTCTCGTAGTACAGTCGTCAACTCGTACGACTTAACAACATGCCCGTCATGGGTTCAATCCCCAAATAGACCGCGCCGTCATACGTAGGACTGACTATCCTGCTATGGGGGGAAATAAATTAGTCACTGAAAGCCAAACCCACAAGAGGTAAAGGCAGGCCTTGACCGACAACGGTTGTTGAGCCAAAGAAGAAGAACATTTATTAATATTTCGCAAGGTGGCGCTAAAAAATCACGTGCGTATGCTCGGGTGCGCGAAGGAATCTGCTCGTCATCCTGCTGCGCCGGTCATTCCCCCTTAGGGCTTCGGTTCGTGCCGTCGCTGGTCGGTTTTCGATAAACCGATTGATTTCGAAGCGACCGGCAGCGCCCTCTATCGCGTGACCCGTGCAAGGAGGCTTTTGCATCTGAATTGACGGTTGACGGCGTCAACACCCCCCATAGCAGGATAGTCAGTCCTACGTATGGGGGCACGGTCTATTCGGTACTTGAACCCATGACGGGCATGTTGTTACGTCGTACGAGTTGACGACTGTACTACCAGACCGGCCCTGCCTGAGCACACATTTCTTTTTTTATGTGTTCATATCATTGACGTTTATTAGACAAATAATATGATACAGCCAATAATACGCGGAATTACGCGGCAGCGAGAGCATGCTTTGCTTTCCACAGTTTCTGAACTCACACAGTTACACAAGTAACTTTCACACTGCTTCTAGACGACCTACTTTTGCACCGCGACAAATTTTCTGCGAGCTCTTTGTTCTAAAAAAACATCTCAGTTTTAGAACAAAATCAGAGGCAACCGTGATTGTCGCGGGTTTGTAAATTTTTCACAGAAAGACAACGCTCGCATTTCGCGCCATTACGATCGAAGTAAACAATCCATTCGTGCTAAAACAAGGACGGTTTGACAGATAGAAAGTGTCGCGGAAGATTTTTTGGGTCGTCTAGAAGCAGTGTCAGCCAGCGCGCTCCGTTTGGTTTTCTCGCAGCGGCCTGCTGGTGTCGGTGTCTCGCTCGCACTAGTGCAGCGAGTGTTCTTCGTGCGATTCCTTTCTTGCTACCACACAACATCGCTCGACAGCTCAAGCATTCGCAGTGTGAGGCCGCGCGCGTTTTAGCCTAAGTCCTGAGAGCTCGATGTGATTTGAAGTGAAGTGTTGAAGTATGATATATTTCAATTCACATTATTACGGCCTCGGCCGTATTTTCAATTGATGGTGTGTTGTGAGCATTGAAATAAAGCTGCGATAATCTTTCATAATTCAACATGAATATGTAAATTATGCTGCTTTTTTCAATGCTTCTTTACAGTATTCAACATAAACAACTGGATATAGGCAGTAAGGCGGGTGCTTGAAGTGACGATTTTTTTTATTATTTAATATAAAAAATATGTGGTTATGTGGCAAGATTGTGGTTAGCTATGTGTGGAACTGTGCCTTAAGTTGCAATAAAGTGTTAAAATATCAACCGATTTTGATGTGTTTAAGTTTTATTTCGATGCATGCGATTTTATTACGCAGCAAATCTATGTGAACAACGCACAACGCGCAACGAAAGAAACGAGGGTGTGTACAGCGCAACGCGCAAAGTGTGGCAACAGCGCAGCGCAAACCGAAACAAACACGAGATAGGGGGTAACAGCTGATCCGCGCATCCAGCGCCGCGCAAGCGGTTAGAAACGTAGAGTACAAACGAGTAGTAGAGTCCAAACGACCAAAACGCGATGAATGGGTAAAACTATGGACCTGAGATGGGGCCCTATCACAGTATCCCCCGTACTGGTACCCAAACTCAGACTATTTTGGACTTATTTTTTGAGAGGGAGCAAAAAGCTGATGCTCCCCCTGCAGTGGGTGTTAATGTGTCACCTCCCTTACACTTTTCCTTCATACTAATACACTAACCCTTTCGGAAATAGCTTCTTATTTAACGTTTCTTATTATGAAATAATTGAAGATATCGCGATTTCTCCTCGGAAACAATAATAAAATTGCTCGTTATGCGAGATTTTACTCGTTAACTCGTTCAGCCCGGTGGCAGGCCCCAGGGTAAACTAAAACACTTTCTTGTAAACTTTTCCCCAGTAAACTTTTCCGTATGCCGTAACTGTATTTAAATCGCATGGATAACAGCAGTGTGGAGATAAAAGAATGGTGTTCAAAGAATTATTGCAATTGATAAAAACCTCAACCCACACACCTGATGTTTTGTATTGATGAACAGAGTAGAGTTGAAATTATAGCAAAAAAACTCATTTTTTCTGTGTACATGTTTGGATCAAAATCCACTGCTTGCGTTCTAGATGCCGGCGGAAAGAAAGGCTGATGAAAATCAGTGCCGGATTGATCGTTTTAAGTGGAGTATTTGTAGAGTATTTAGTTTTGCTCGTTATGTGAAAATCTCGTTATAAGGGGTACTCGTTTTGAGGGGTTCTACTATACTCCCTTTTTCCAGTTACGTTCGAATCTCACACCGTTTGCCTTAAATCGCATACCGCCTGCTTTGAATAACATACTACTATCCTATCTACCCTATGTTTGCATTGGTATTTGCAAAAACTCAAGGTTTTACTAATTCAAATGATTTTTGAGAGCTTTTATTTATCCTTTTATGCTTTTATTTATGACATCCTACAGTGTTCCATTTGTTTTGACAAAATGAAGCATGAAGAAACATCGGCTTGCAGTATAAATAGCATTTTTGTGTTTCGAATTCATAAGACATTTTTAAACTGTCAACAATCCTGTGTTAGCGGAACGCATTCGATCGTAGTGGTATCCAATTCGAAGCATGCGGTCAGCGATTCGTTTCAATCGCGACAAGATTTGAATGTTTTTGGAAATGGGTGTAGGGTAAATGTACCTATAGTGGTGGTAGTACCAATAGTGGTGCTATTACTCTAAAATGCGGTTCATAGGGCAAATTAAAAGTAATTAAGTTATTTAAGTTAGTGTGAAATGTTCTTTAGCCTTTTACAAAGGGTTTACAAGTTAAATGGGACCATTCCGTTACTTAGTGACCGAAAAATCCATTATTTTGTGAAATGTGTCAACATTTTTCCAAAATCCTTAGGATTTCATAACGAAACTCATTTTTTTGTTAACGTTCTAAACGACCACATAACCACGCAATTACTAGGTTTACAACACAACTGTTATGTAATCTTATTGTTTTATTAAAATTATTTGCCTTTTGACCATATTTATGCATTTTTAAGTGTTTTTTTACCATAGTGCCATTGTAGGTACACAAAACAGGCATGTTCCTATAGTGGTCCTAGTTCTAAAATCAATAAAATCAGGTAATTTTAGATTTTTTCGCCGAAATTTCTGACATGTCGTACTGTTTTCACTAAAATAAGCAACAGAAATGAGTTTTATGTAGGTAATTTACCAAAAACAGGCAAAAATTCGCTTATCTGGCTGATTGAAAAAATGACTTCAAATCAAGCACACTCTTCCGGGTGGTACTGTTGACGACAGGTACTGCATCACGTACTTTTGTCAATAGTTTCATTGATATTATACACCGTTTTTGATGCATCTTTGTTTACCACCACTATAGGAACACAATACGACGACTATAGAAACCATACCACCATTATAGGTACAACGAAGCAGTCACAAAAATATGTATTTTTTCGTATATTTGATGTATTTCATGGTAA
Source organism: Anopheles arabiensis (assembly GCF_016920715.1). NCBI lineage: Eukaryota > Metazoa > Arthropoda > Insecta > Diptera > Culicidae > Anopheles > Anopheles arabiensis. The sequence continues at coordinate 22,713,213 of NC_053519.1, forward strand.
AAATGGTTGTGATTGCGAAGATAAAACATATTCCAAAACATATGTGTAAAAAATAATATATTCAGAAATTGTCCTTCCTGACACTTTAAATCCATTAAAACACATCGGTACCACTGCAAATTGCACCACTATTGGTACATTTACCCTAATTACTGTGATAGAAAATATCAGTTTAATTTATAAGATTTAGTTGTTTTTTTACCAATCAGGCAAATATTTTAAACTAATTTTTTTTTTTGCATTTTTGGTGATTGATTTTATTCATCCAGTAGTAATAGATGAGGCGCTATTCGAATACTTCGGGGAAGATGGAGTCATAAAATTTACTAAGGATTTTTTGATTTCATCAAAGCGTGTCGATACAGGTTTGGAGAAGAATCAACCAGCTCAGTGTGCAATCTGTGAATTCATAATGGTCAAGCTAGAATCGGAACTAGCTGACAATAAAACTCGTACTGAAATCGAAAACGCTGTTCGAACCGTTTGTGATAAGATGCCAGGCACAATTACCAAACAATGCGACAAATTGATCGATCAATATGGCGAGTTCATCATCAAATTCCTGCAGACGTTACCACCTAAAGCAATTTGCACCCAACTGGATTTATGTAAAGAACAACTAAGTCGCTTAAAGCAATCTGAACGTAAGTTATTTTTAACAGAAAAACTTAACTTGTGAAATGTAAATAATAATACTTCTCGATTTATTCAATTGCTTTTAAATTCTTTAGTTGAAATTGTAAAATGCGCTGTTTGCCACGGCGTTGTTAAAAATCTTTATGAATTGATGGCTAACGATGACATAAAAGGCCATGTAATGAACAATGTGAATAGTGTTTGTAATTCACTTCAGGGAGATTACTTCACACTGTGTGAGAAGCTGTTCACTATGTATGGTATGAATATGATGTACCAGCTGAAGCATTCCGTTCGAAAGGAATACGTGTGCATTAACATCAATATGTGCAGTAAGTCAACACTGCTGACACTTCCAGAATTCGCTTCAGACGAGCATGCTGTGGATCAATCTTTTAAAGCGCGTGTAGAAAATGAGGAAACTATGTTAGTCAGAATAAACTAATGTAGTTTGGGATCGGCATCCTGGCGGAAAAATAAATGTAATGCACTAAAGTGCAAGGTAAGTTTGGGTGTTATTTCTTATTTCATCTCTTTTTATCAGTATCAGTTTTTAAACTTCTGCGTTTTTTTTTATTTAAATTGCATAGATCAGGAATTAAACATATTTCTTTGGTGGTAACAGCAATCAAAACGAGCTGAAACAAGCATTAACAGTCTGTTTCCAAGTTACGCGGTTCTCGACTTACGCGGTTTCGGAGATACGCGGTTTTCTTAATTTGACAGATCAAATGTCAAATCTGTGCAATATGCTTCAATAATTGTACAATGTAGTATAAATTAATTTTTTGCTGATAAATTTAATCCTCTTAAAAGCCCAAAATGGAGCCCTTCACGATTCTAGTTAGTTTTTTGTATGGAGTTTGACAGTTGGAGGCTGAAATCATGTAAACACTCCATACAAAACCACACATAAAACTAGCCAGCAATTTTCAGTCTAGATTATTCTAGCCTAGCCTCGAAGCTAGAATTAGATTCTGGCACTTTTTCTAAAAAATGGCGTGTTTTCTGTATCCCAAGGTGCATTGAAGAGATCAGGTGATGGAATCTAGAACCAAAGTGTATGTAGTCCAGGTGGTTTCATAGCATGTTTTTATAACCAAACTTGAATATCACTTTTTGCCAGGATGGATGAAAACTTTTGTTCAAACAAGCATTCGTAAGGCTTGACGAACACACAAAACATTCTAAAAGACTTCTTTAGGAAAAATAAGCGATAAGCGAAAATCAGCCTTTTAAATACATACACCTTGGGATAAGCCCACCTGTATATTATACCCACTTAGATAGCTGCTCGAACAGCTGTACATTGAAAACAGCTGACAGGTTGAAATATCAACGTACAAAGTTAAAACGGAAAGGGCTTGTATATTATACCCACTAAGATAGCTGCTCGAACAGCTATACCATGAAAACAGCTGACAGGTTGAAATTTTAAGATACAAACTTAAAACGGAAAGGGCACCAATATCAGAATACTCAGCAAGAATCGTATCAAAAAATGAATATGTGTATAAAAGTCTTAATATAAAAGTACTAACATAAAAGTACTAACTGTTATATTGAATGAACATTACCGAGTAATCAACTTATTTTAGCCGAAAATCGTGAAATTCGACTTACGCGGATATTCGAGATACGCAGATTCCTCGGGAACGCAGAAACTGCGTACCTCTTTCTTTTCAGGGCTAGGGTGTATTATTAATGTGTAAGCATTTAAATGTATATTCAAATTTTATTGACTTGTCTTATAATAGCTGGCATCGCGAAAGAAATGGTTTAAAGTTAACAGTCGTTAAAAATTAACCAGAGTTAAAATTTGCTAGAATAAGGCATCTGGGCAATAAGAACTGTCAAAAGGGTATGCGATACAAATTAAAAGTCGTTATGCGAACACACATTCAAGCCTATTATTTTACTCGAATGACTTTCGATTCCGTCGGAAGCACTCGAGTCGAACGGGAGAAAATTTGGTATCGTGTTCACCATTCGAGCCGATGAAAGTTTCGTCGACTTTTTGCCGGCTGTCCACAGCTGTCATTTTGAAAATAGCGAAGCAAGCATTGAGGCAAAGCGTTTGTAAACGAACTGAAGCGATAGAACTTTTCATCATGATTAATGCGTATGTTGTTGAACATAGTGTAAATGATAATGATAATAGTGAAAATGAGCCGGTTCGTAATTTAAGTGTGCATCGTTGATTGTTGAGAAATGCTTCTGTTGTTACGCCTGGTAACAATCCGTTTATTTTCGGTAGCTTTGCAGACTTTCTTGTAACTGGCTCTCGCGTATAGGGTTTTCGCTGCACAGTTCAAAAAATAGTCTTTCTTCTTTCTATGTAAGTTTGCTACTGTCCCTTTTACGATGGCGGCATTTTACTCGATCAGCTGATCTCCTTGACCTCGTTTGCCCTTAAGTTGACCGTAGATGAACTATTTCCTAATTGGCCCTAATGTTGGAGATCTAGCTGTCTCGTATTTTCGTCCTTGTCTGTATCTGTATAGCGCCATCTGAGGGATTTATTGCGACTTATTCGAGCTATTATCAAGATAGCTCGATATATGTCAACATTCGCCTGACAGATCTCGTACGAGGTCGATATCGTGCCAACAGCTTCTGATCCTCTAGATCTGCCGGATCCAGCGTAAGTTTGGTTTGGGCATTCATTAGAATTTGTTTTAATTAAATATGTTTGTATTTTACGCAGGTTCAAAAAAAAATTCGTATTACTAAGGATATCTTCAATGTGATCCTTAGTGCAATTGAACCGCATTTCAACTCAGCTACCAGCAAGGTAATACAAATAAAGCATAAACTGGCAACAACATTAAGGTTTCTTGCTGAAGGTAGCTAACAACATGGAGTAGGGCAAGATTTCAATCCGCCAGTATGCCAATCGACGTTTTCGAAGCTTTTTGATGAAACTCTTGAAATAATGGAATTTACATTGTGTCCTCAATGGATATCCATCGAAATGAATGAGCAAGAACAACAAGAAGCTCGTATGTATTTTTATAGAAAGAGCAGTATCCCTGGAATAATTGGCTGCGTGGACGGCACCCACATTAAAATCACCGCACCTAAAAACGACAAAGATTTGCATTATAACCGCAAAGGCTTCTATAGCCTAAACGTATTAATGGTATTTAGAAAAAGATATGGATACTATCTTGCTAGTTATTGCTCAAGTTGAACTGTCTTTCTATTTTAGATTTGTGATGATAAACAAAAAATACGATATGTTAACGCACGTTTTAGTGGTTCAAATCATGATGCACACATATGGGCCGTATGCGGTATTGATAATTTTTTTAAATCAAAATATGACAGTGGGAAGTCGCGTATTTCAACCTGTTACGAGCATAAATATAAGAAGACTTGTTCTTACAGCCGATTCTGCATATCCCAGGAAGCATTGGTTAGTTACACCCACTCAAGATCCAGACTTTAACACAAAGCATGTGCAAGGAAGAGGGATTCTGGAAAGGACAATTGGTGTCCTTAAGAATAGGTATAGATGTCTACTAGGCGCAAGACAACTTCACTATGATCCAGAGAAGTGTGGAGTCATAATAAATGTCTGTTGCGCACTTCATAACATGTGTATTGCTAACAACCTACAATTAGACGAAGATGATTATTAAAGATGTAATGTTTGAATACAACAAGAAAAAAAGATTTTTATTTATTTTTTTATTTTTTTCATTTTAATCTCATCATGTGCTAAATCTATATAAAGCTCATATTAGTTCACAGTATTTCGTTATATGATTTTATCAAATTATATTATTTGTTCTTGTCCAACGTTTCTATTAATTTGCGCATTAGATCGTTATGCGTCTCCAATGATAAAACAACGCGTTGTAATACTTCGAGTAGCTGGGCATTTTGTCGGACCAATTCTATTGAAGCTGTACTAGCTGGACTAGCTGTGCGTTTGCGCGCAGGCCGTTCCCTAGAGACAGAATCCGATTTTTTTATTGAGGTAACAGGTATAGCTATCTCGTCTTCCTTCGCAGGTTCAATATTTTGTGATGTGCTTTGATGAGGTGTTGATGATGCAGATGAAATGCTTTTTTGCGGTCGAGTTTGTGATTGGGTTTGTGAGGTTGTCGCCATGTAAGAGGGATTTTCTTCTGTATTGATGATGGCAGAGGATAGTGATGATTGTGGGATTCCCCAATCTCTTGTCCTGTTTCCATCCACCGTAATCTTCCATTTAGTTAAAGCAGCTACTTTTTCCTCATTGTCAGAAAGAATTTTTCAGAAAGAATCTGTATGGACCTCCTCCTGTTCCTGTAAGTTGTGCATGGTTTTCTCGCAGTTTTTTCTTAGCGGAACATTTGTAATCGAACCACACCTAAAAATATAATAAATTATAATTGTAATACAAACAGCAGGGAATATTCAATCCTTATTTGATTTCATATCATGTGCTATGAATGATTGTACGAATAGGAAGTCTTTCGCCATAGGTAACACTCACAATAGCGCATGTTTAACACGTTCAGCCCGATGACAGGCCCCAGAACCTGTCAATAAGCTTTTCCGTCAACGGTGGCAGGCCCTGGGGCCTGATATTGGTCTAATGCTAAGGAAACAACAAATATTGCGCACAACTGTACTCTGCCGAAATCAATGGCAGCCGGCGGAACGGAATGTTTTTATTAACTTTCGCCGGATACGGAACGGATTAAAATCAGCGCCGGGCTGAACGTGTTCAAACATGATTCAAAGGAGTAGTTTGGAAATGCTTTTAACAGTTTTCTAGAAAATTTACCTTTTTCCATGCCGCACAATCCTTGATTGGGACCGAGGCTGTTTAACTGCTCTTATAAATCCATCCAGAACGCTGTCTGGTCTCCTTTGAAAAGTGCTCGTGCAATTAGAGGAGCACTTTCCATCGTTTCAACCATTTTATCCAAATGTGCTTTGTTTGTCCGAGTCTCCCTGTAAAGTATAAGATAATTGTGAACACTCATGTTTTGAAACAAAAAAAAGTTACTTACATGATTCCGTATTAACATAAATCACTTCGAAATAACTTGGGTTTAAGCGAAATTAAATGCTAACGGTGAACCGCAAATGTGTACTTGCCATTGTTATTGAAACAATTGTATCTGTTATGAACGTCATCTTCAGGATGCATTTACATAAGGGTTGAGGGATTCAAATTGTATTACCTTGTATCGTTTCATAGAATCAAAACTAAGAAACATATGTGTCTTCTCTTAAAAAAATGAATCAGCAAATACACAACAAAACATTTGTAAATTTTGTTGAATCATGTAATTTTAAAATCATAATGGTGTTGAACAACGGATACAGTCAAAATGAATTTAAAAATGCTTAAACCGATAATGGTTAACAATAATGGTTGAGGTCAAGAATTAACAATCAGGGTAATTGCTGTATAACAACACGCCAGCCAACGAAATACAAATTGAGTATTGAGCAGGCCATCGAAGTGTATTATTCGGTGGGTCTAAAAACATGTATGAAAAATGTACAGAAGAGAATAACTTTTTAAACAATTTAATTCAACCTAACACTCACACAAACACAAAGCCCCCCCACATATACTTACTTACTTATCCGGCGCTACAACCGCTTTGCGGTCTTGGCCTGTCTCAGGAGTGTCCGAAACCGCTCACGGTCTCGCGCCTTCGTCTGCCAGTCCGTTATCCCGGCCTTAATGGCGGACGCCTCCACGCCATCTTGCCACCTCAATTTGGGCCTACCACGCCTCCTCTGTCCTTGTGGACGGCCTAAAAAGACTTTACGGGCTGGGTCGTCCGTTTCCATGCGTACAACATGGCTAGCCCACCACATATATATATATATATATATATATATATATATATATATATATATATATATATATATATATATATATATATATATATATATATATATATATATATATATATATATATATATATATATATATATATATATATATATATATATATATATATATATATTATACATAATATTCGTCATATTCCTTTTTTTCATAATTTTTCATCGTTATATCAAAAAATTTCGACAATTTCAATTCCTTTAATTCCTCTAATTTGCGCGTTCCCGACAGCTTTAGCTGTCGGCAGAAAATCTCTCGAATGCACCTTCTTGTTCGAGCAATACGGTACCGATTTTTACTTCGTGGACTCGAATCTGCCGATGAGTTACTCGAAGCGGAACGTCGCTAGCAAAACGATACGAAAATGAACATAATGAACGTGCGAGTGAATCTTCTCGAATGCCGAACGCAATATAATAGGCCTGATTATCATAATACTTTCAAGCTACGTTTCTGCAGACACAAACCCGCGCATTCGCAAATACACATTAAAAAGCACACTCTCTTTCTCCTATACACTCACACACACACAAACACACACACACACACACACACACACACACAAACACACACACACACACACACACACACACACACACACACACACACACACACACACACACACACACACACACACACACACACACACACACACACACACACACACAAGTTACGTGGTAAAATAAGTGCACGGTGCGATGAAAAAAGGGCCCTATCATTTTGTCCGATACTGTACCTCAAGCACACCGCACACTCCCAACGGGACAAAAGTAGAAAGCTCAAAGCAAAATAATCGTTTGTCTCGCTCTATCGACTATACCGCGTTTGCTTGCACTCATGCAAGAGCGCTCGAGTATATTCTCTCAGAACTGAGTATTGGCAGTTCAACCCGTGCAGTGAGAATGTATGTGTTAATGTGTAGCGAAATTGGTCTCTGTATCTCATTCCCCCACCCCCAAAAAACCACATTCACTCTCCGCGCACTCTTACAATTTTGGCGCGCACGCTACGTACAACACAATGCTAAAGGTCGTTTTAACCGCGCGCACTGATCAAAGTCGCGATAGTTCAATCGGAACGCCGACGCTCCAAGTCAGAGACAAATCAAATCGACAACACACACGCGACGACACATATCGTCACATCGACCGCCGTCGATGGAAGTGAGTGATGTTCTAAATATAGATCTGTGGGGCGAGTGAGAAGGGGGAGGGGCGTAGAACAATAACGTAAGCGTGAGTGAGTCGTCGCGTGCGTGTATGTGGTGTACACGCGAGAACTCATTTTTTTTGCTCTTTCCTGGAACCCACATGTTCTACATTCTTCTGATTTTAAGCAACCAAAGTAGAACGGGAAGTAGAAGGCTACTTCATATTCTACTTTCCTTATCACTTTCGAGCGTGTTGACTCGCTTGGGCTGTAGAGAGCGAGAGCGGTGCGCTCCGCTCTTGCAAAAGAGCTACTTGACCCAACACTACTCGCGAGCGCCCCTTCTCTTTTCACTACGTATTTTGTCCAGGCAGCGCGCTGGCAAGCTAGCTTGAACCTCTCTATGCATATTGGCGCTCGCGAGCTAGGCTGTTTTTTATGAATGGATTTTGAACCAACCGGTCGCTCGCGAGCTACCTTGTTCTTCTCGCTACGTATTTTGGATGGGCAGCGCAAGCTAGGCTGTTTTTTCTGCATGGATTTTGGATAGGCAGTGCGCTCGCGAGCTAGGCAGTTTTTTTCTGCATGGATTTTAGGTATACAGGCCGCTCGCGAGCTACCCTTATCTTCTCGCTACGTATTTTGGACAAGCAGTGCACTTGCAAGCCAGGCTGTTTTTCTCTGTGTGTTTTGCACATACGATGCGCTCGCGCTCTTCGATGTTTTATACGTGTGTTTTGAATAGGCAGTGTGGGTCGACGACAGTAGCTTGTGATGTTTTTTTTTTATATAAAAACGTTTATTTGAGTTTTAGTTTTAACCACAATATATAATATTTGCTGTTTTTACATGCGGCTATTTACATTCCGTATAAGCCCAACAGTATTATAGATTTTGATTTTTTTTCTCCGGGCAACTAATTTCAAACGAGCTTTTTTATATTTTTCTATGCGAGCGGACGAACCATATTTTTCTGGAATGAAGAGCGGCGAGCGCCCGCTCACTAATGGGAGCGAGCGAACCTTATGATTCCCGCGCTCCTTTCCCATGTCTAGTATCGAGTACAGGTGTTCCCCGATATTCGCCATGCTCGATGTATGCTATACGCTATATTCAAAATTTGACAGTTATTTTAGCAAATTGTACTGGTTTGACACATCGAATGTCAAATTCTAAATAAATTCCTTTTCGGTCGAATTTGAAAAACCATTTTAAAATGTGCAAACATTCTAATCTCAAGTTGGAATCAGATCAAATAACGAATTTAATTGCTAAAACCTACCACTTCAAGCAAAATAATACGAAAATTAGCTTTAATTTGACTGAAACCCTCGAAATTCGACAAACGTTAAAAGATCTGCTATTGCCTTCGGTCTGCATTAATAGCGTATATTGGGGAATACTTGTACTAGTCGAGTAGATACAGTACTGGACAAAAAAGTACACACTTGTTGTTAATACATACTATACATAGTTGAACATCGATTATTCGGGCAGTTTGGGACCGGACGGTTACCGGTTAATCGATGTCCACGAACAATGGTCCAAAAAATGTCGAATTCATATAAAAATTACACAATGCTCTGGTTTTATTATCAATTCGCTATGAATGAATCTATTAATCATTAGTAAAATATGATTTTAATCAATAACTAACCGGTTTAAATAGGTTTAACAACTGTTTACGAAACTAACAACTGAATGCTCACGATTAAGCCGCCCCGGATAATCGACGCTCTACTGTATATCGCTTTAACTTTAATTGCATTGGATATTTAGCAAGCTTTGTTTTGAAAAATTGTAGCATTTTTTATGTTCCAAATTACCTGATCATTACGTCGTTAAGTTACATATATTTTTAAAAGTTTGATCTAATTCCAGAATAGAAGCACCACATTTGAGGTCCTAGAACCAATTATTTCACTTTTCATACTAATCATATGGAAAAGAGCCTCCCGCATAACGTGTTTTTCGTATAACGAGTAAATTACTAGAACGGATTAATCGTTCTGAGGAGTTCGACTGTATGTGATGTGGATGGCACAGGAAGAAATAATTTTAGAACAGTTGTGAGGAAAAAAAACGTGGATTCGAGAAATTTGCAGGATAGTTTTGTTTAGGAATTCCAAATTAAACCATTTTTTTTGTTCTACGGGCAAAGCAGTAATTCAAGTATCAAATATAATTATGTGTGTTTTTTTCTCATATTTTTGTATTGGGTGGAATCGCGAACCGTAACGACTATCGTCAATCGTTTATTTTTGTATAAAATAGCCGGGGTGTCCTAGCAATAAACGATCGTCAAATTATAAAAGACAATGCAGCCATCGAGAGTCATTAAGACTGTCGTCTGAAAAATGTCAAATACAAAAAAAATCGAGTAGTTTCATTGACGATCGTTTACAGGGTTTTCCAAGCCATTTCCATGTTTGAACTGAAAATTTCAACCACGTTAAACGAATGCTAAAGGCTGCACGGGTGATTTCAAGTCTGAAAAGCCAGTTCAATTCAAAAAGTTTTTGTTTTTCAAAATCGTTGAAAAACACTATTTTTCAATTTCGATTTTAGCCATTTCAATCTGTCAGTTTGGCGGGCAGTCGCCACTATGGGACAGAAGGAAATGCAATACGTCAAATATTCAGTGAATGATGTTTCGTAAATCATCTCAACGAATACAGTATGGAAACCATCAAATGAACAATACAGTGGAGCGCCGTTTATCCGGGTACCTTTTATCCGGCTTTCCGTTTATCCGTGCTGTTGAGAAATGACAATTCAAACAAAAGTGACATTGCGTTATGAGGAGAATATTTGAAAAAGTGGTTATAAGAGCATATTGTCATAACAAAAAACACTATAATTCCTGGCAAATGTCAAATATTCTCATTGAAAAAACATGAAGTTAATAAAAAACTGAGTTATTTTTATCAAAAAATAGGAAATTTTTAGAAAACCTAATAGTAATTGTGATAAAATATATCATTTGACTCATTATCCGTGTTATTCGCATATCCGGGCGAGGTCAAGTCCCGTGAAGCCCGGATAAACGGCGCTCCACTGTACTATCAATAGGGTAAATGTACCAATAGTGGTGCAATTTGTAGTGGTGCCGATGAGTTTTAATGGATTTAAAGTGTCAGGAAGGACAATTTCTGAATATTTTAACACATACCAATTGGAATATGTCTAATCTTCGCAATCACAACCATTTTTACAATGAAATACATCAAACTTACGAAAAAATACATATCTTTGTGACTGCTTCGTTGTACCTATAATGGTGGTATGGTTCCTATAGTCGTCTTATTGTATTCCTATAGTGGTGGTAAACAAAGATGCATCAAAAACAGTGTATAATATCAATGAAATTTAGTTTCGAAGCTGTTTTCATATGAATATGAAGGATTACTGCCATAATATTGGTTTCTTGCGTTGTAATTGATTGTAAAAAAATGTATAAATTTGATCGATGAAACTATTGACTAAAGTACTGCATCACACCTGTCATCAACCTACACCCGGAAGAGTGTGCTTGATTTGAAGTCAATTTTTCATTCAGCCATATAAGCGAATTTTTGCCTGTTTTTGGTAAATTACCTACATAAAACTCATTTCTGTTGCTTATTTTAGTGAAAACAGTACGACATGTCAGAAATTTCGGCGAAAAAATCTAAAATTACCTGATTTTATTGATTTTAGAACTAGGACCACTATAGGAACATGCCTGTTTTGTGTACCTATAATGGCACTATGGTAAAAAACACTTAAAAATACATAAATATGGTCAAAAGGCAAATAATTTTAGTAAAACAATAACATTTCATAACAGTTATGTTGAAAAACTAGTAATTGCGTTGTTATGTGGTCATTTAGAACGTTAACAGAAAAATGAGTTTCGTTATGAAATCCTTAGGATTTTGGAAAAATATTGACACATTTCACAAAATAATGGATTTTTCGGTCACTAAGTAACGGAATGGTCCCATTTAACTTTTAAAACCTTTGTAAAAGGCTAAAGAACATTTCACACTAACGTAAATAACGTAATTACTTGTAATTTGCCGTATGAACCGCTTTTTAGTGCTATACCACCACTATTGGTACTACCACCACTATAGGTACATTTACCCTAGTTCAATTTTTTTTAAATGAATTTAATAATTGTTGTTTGCACGTTAAAACACAAATGTTAACATTGGAAAACAAACCATCAATCATTGAACATTTTAACGTATTGCATTTGCAGCCGTGCAGCCTTCAGCATTTGTTTACCGTGGTTGAAATCTGATTCTAACATTAAAGTGGCTTGGAAAACCCTGTATATCCTAGCGACAGTCGTTAAACCTTATCGATAACAATTGAGTATCTTATCGCGTGAAACATTTTTTTAAACATAAACTAAAATAAATAAAAAAAGCTTAACTCTTTTTAAGACCCATTTTCCTTTGAGACATTTTGGACCTAGCTTGAACAAAAACTGGGCTGTCTTCCTCTATCTTCTATACCGCACCTGTTCCGTCGCAATGAGATACTGTACGAAAATATTCATGACAATTTCTGCCTTAGGGTTTAGGGTACCAGTATGGGTACTGAGATATCGTCCATAGTTTTATCCCATCTCAAGCCCAATTAATCTCAAGTTAATTATGGTTTCGCACTATATTTTGTTGATAAATCATACCGGTCATATAAACTAAGTAAAATTTACCATATGGCAGTTCTTGGAAAAACTAGAGACCCATAACATACCATCTCTTCATTGACTTCAAAGCTGCATTTATATATATATATATATATATATATATATATATATATATATATATATATATATATATATATATATATATATATATATATATATATATATATATATATGTGTGTGTGTGTGTGTGTGTATATAAATCATTTTATTTTTGATTTCATATTATTTTTTAATTTATTTATGCTCTTCTTATTTCTACTTTTCCATATGCAGTCGATAAGCAACTGTAAAGATCACAAGCTTGGTTCGTGAATGGAAACAATGTGAATAAGGAGGAGGAAATTCCATTATCCATTTAAAGCAGAAGTGCCTAACATGCTTGGTTTAGCCTTTGGTAAGGAATATCGACAATTTAACCAACCATTATTTGACTTAATTATCTGAAATTTAAATGAGATATAAAGGAATTTTGAATGAATAAATGAATTTTGAGTCAAATATTTTTTTTTTATGTTACTTTGACGTTAATTATTAGATGACATTGTATGTATTCCGAAGATGGTAAGTATTTTTATTTACAATTGGGTTACTGTTGCAACACTGCAATAGAGCCTTTTCTCAACTAATAGGGCCGCGAATAGAAAATGGCGAAAGTTATTTTAACATTGTAGAAACCGAAACTTGTATGTGAATACACCTCAAAAATATAAACACCTTGTTCGCGGTCATACGTTAATATTTAAGTATCGTAGGCGTAAACGTCAGAATAAAACGGCATTCGTGCTCGAGAATCAGAACAGCGCACACCTTCCGATTCTTCGTATTTTCCGTTCCGAAAAATTCCGCAACTTTACAACACTTTAATTAAAGGGGACTTAAATGCGCGAGAAAAAGGGAACGCTACTCCCTAAGTACCCTTTCTCTCGTTCCCGTTCGACGCGAAGGTCGATGCCCTTTCCCCTCGGCGCTTCTTCGGTTGATCTTCGTTTCGTACATTCGTACATTCGTTATATTTCGGTATGATGGCCGATCCTCGGCCCAATCGATGTTGTCTGTTTTCTAATTAAATACTATTAGCGCCCACTTTGGGGGATTTGGGGGTTAGATGTGATATGCACTTTTAATTGTCCGAACACTGTATATGTTTGTAAGATGTTGTTAATTCACAAGTTTATTTCACTTTAGAACTGATTGGTCAGAACGCTACTTTCTGTGTCAGAGGTCAAAACGCGACTTGTTGGTATGGGGATCACTACTGATCGGGTCAGAGTTCAGAACGCGACTTGTTGGTATGGGGATCAGAACGCTACTGATCGGGTCAGAGTTCAGAACGCGACTGATTAAGCTAATAAGAATTCTCTCGGTCAGCGCGTAGCGCTCTCTCGTTGAGCAGCGCACGGCGACAACGATTAAGTTCCCTCTCTCTCTCTCCTTCTCTCTCACCCGCGCACGTATGCTAAACGGAATACGATTTCCTCAACACCCACTATCTGTCAAATTCTAAAAATCGATCAAATGGACCGTTTGATGCTTATCAACAGATACTTATAGTTATTTTTATGTTACTACTAGCTAGCCCGGTAAACCTAGTTTTACCCAACATTTTATTAGTTGCCGATTAAGTATTTTAAGTTGCAAATATAGGTGTTTAAATTCACATTTAATTTTTTATTCATTTTATTTGTTTTCATTGATGTCATTAACGTTCATTACTCAAATAACATGTTTAAGAACATAATTTGGAACAGTACAACAGTGAAGAATTACGTAGATTGAATTATCTACATGCAAATAATTACATACTTGTCATAAACATATAACTACTATGAATCTCTAATGAAAATCTCGAAGCGCTAATGAATGGACGATATTTTTGGTAAATCTGTCTTTAGCTAGTATGTATAGATTTGAAGGTTTACCCACGCGAGAACACGCCACATATAATTGTCCATGGGAAAAACACGATGTTCGTAAGTCTAAATCGCAAACAGACATCGTTTGACCTTGGGATTTATTGTTTGTCATTGCAAAAGCCAGCCTGTTTGGAAATTGCACGCGCTTAAACTCAATTGTTGAATCAGTTGAGATCATTGGAATGCGTGGTAGCAGCACATTTTCATTGACAAATTTTCCATTTAAAATTGTTGCTTCTATAATATTTTGCATTGATCTTTTAATTACCAGTCGCGTGCCATTACACAAACGTGGTGTATTCAAGATTCTTAGCAGTATAACCGATGATCCAACTTTGAATCTGAGTAAATGTGGAGCCATGCCTGGTAAATTTAAAGAGTTCAAAAACTCTGTTGGATAATTAACAGCTTCGTGGGAATCACAAACTGTATCAAATGATTTGTAGGAAACCAAATTACTAGGCAATGCATCTTGTATTTGAAAGTTTAAAGTTTAAAGGAAAGTTTATAGGACGCTCAGATCGCTGAGAGCCGAGGCACGTCGTTCCCGCCGAATTTTTCACAATAACCGCAATCATTACACCTTACGTATCCATAATTACGCTACAAATGCATACCGCTCCTACAATCGATGGTGTTACTCATCATTTGTAGCACGGCTGCAAGTCCAATTCAGATCGAACCCGCGGTCTTTCTGGCGTTTCTGTAAATCGCGTCAGAAACAGAATGGCATCCCTTCCAACCTATCCCTTAATAATGAGTCCGCTTCTTCTCCCAAAGACTCGAGTAAACTTTTTGCCAAACATTTTTCTAGTGTTTTTGTTGACCCCAGCAGCAGTCCAGTTAATGTTTCTGATTGTCTTGTTCATACACCGTCGAATGTATTTCGTGTAATAATGTCTCAATTCATGTTGATTCTGTGTTGGTTGCCCTATCCAAACTCAAACTATCTTTTTCCGACGGTCCTGATGGGATACCATCAACATTATTAAAGAAATGTTCTAGGGGGTGTATAGGGGTGTGTCCATATTGTGTTCGTCTTCCAAAGTGTTTGAGTCAATTGTTCACTCGTCTATTCGTTCGTGTGTTACAAGTGTAATTTCAGAATATCAACACGGATTCATGGCAAAACGTTCAATCTCTACTAACCTAATGTGCCTTGTATCCTCGATCTTTAACAACATGGAGCGTGGCTCTCAAGTGGATACTATATATACCGACTTTAAAGCAGCTTTTGAATCGCTATCTATATCGCTAGCCTGTTTACTTTCAAAGCCCTTCTATCCTGGCTTAAATCTTACCTTTACGGTAGATCTTATAAGGTCAGAGTCGAAAATAGTTTTTCCGAGCCTTTTATTGCCTCTTCTGGGGTACCCCAAGGCAGCGTACTTAGTCCCCTACTTTTCATACTATTTATCAACGATTGTGTTAATGTTCTTCCTCCTGATGGTTGTTTGCTTTACGCTGACGACATCACAATTTTCCTACCAGTGACCTCGTTAACTGATTGTGCGCGTGTACAGGATTACATAGATTGTTTTAATGTTTGGTGTAACTCTAACGGTCTTAGTATGTCTCCGGATAAATGTTGTGTGATTTCATATGGCCGCTCGTCCAATAAGATCGAGCACGATTACGTTCTTTGTGACACTGTACTTAACAGAGTTACTGTCACAAGGGACCTTGGAGTGTGGATCGACGAGAAACTCTCGTTCCAAGAACACATCGAAATCACCCTTAATAAGGCCAATAAAATGCTCGGTCTCATTATTCGTATGTCCTCTGAGATCACTGATCCTATGTGTTTCAAGTCCCTGTACTGCTGTTGGGTCCGCCCTATACTTGAGAATGCGTCGGTAGTTTGGTGGCCTGCCGGCCTAACACTGGTCGATAGGATCGAACGAATTCAGCGGAAATTCACTCGTGTCGCTATCCGTCGTTTTCTTGGACGATCGGATCGAATTCCTTCGTATCCTATCCGATGCCGTTTGCTCGGGCTAGAGACATTAAGAACGCGCATTTATCACATCCAGTCATATTTCATTGCCTGCCTTCTTTCCAATGACTTGGATGTTCCCGCCCTCCTATCCTCGATTCCTATCTATGCCCCCTCACGTCGTCTTCGTGACCGACCCCCGCTCCTTATTCCTTCCCGCCAAACTCGTCATGGCCAGAATGACCCTTTCTTGCGCGCTCTTTCTGCGTTCAATGATTCGTATCACCTATTCGACTTCAACGTCCCAGTTTCCTAATTCCGCTCCCGTCTTCGTGACTCCTCATCCCTTATGTTTCCCTAGATTATAAAAACACATTCGTAAAACCCTAGAGGTCAACAAATTATTAAATAAATAATAATAATAATAATAATAAATAATTCTTCGACGCCAACATTTTTTGCTGCAAGAATAGCTCTTTCTGCAAGCCACGATTGATGTTCATATTGAGTTTGTATATCGGGAAATATGCAATCTATGAGAGTCTGCTGGGAATCGACGACAGTACAAACATTTGATTGCCTCTCCCTGTTCCATGCGGGCGTTAATTTGTTTTATCAACGATCGCAGTTCGTTGTCTGCTCCCACAAAGTTTGTTCCATTGTCGCTGTAGACATTTATTTATTTTATTTATTTTATTAATTGCTCGGCCACGTTGGGTTACAGCAATAGTGCTTACTGACTATAGTATACAATTATTCACGAAGGAGTTGGAAGGAGTTTATGGTACGGAAAAGGAGCGAAGACGGGATCGGTAGACAGGATAGGATATGTTGAAATCGAACAGATCAGAAGTACTATTAAAAGACGACATAGCTCTTACAAAAGGCTCATTGCGAGCAAAACGTGTACGACATATAGGTAACTGGAGACGAAAACGATAACGTAAGGTGCGACAAGGTGCATACAAATGTAAGCGCGACAGAAGTGAAGGAGTATCAATCGTATTGAGCAATATGCCAGCGACGAAAGAAGCCTGAGCGACCGAGAGGCGGTGCTCCAACTTGGCAAGGCCTAATAGAGTGCATCTATCGTCATACGAAGGAAGCGGAATAGAGTGATGACCCAGCGACCTACGAAATACGATCCTTGTAAAACGTCTCTGGATCCTCTCAATCCTTTGGAGCAGAGATAGTTGAACAGGAGACCAGATGACACAGGCATATTCCAGTACGGAACGTACCCAACAACAATAAAGGGACTTAAGACAAAAAGGATCACGAATTTCAGTGGACATGCGACAAATATAACCAAGACTTTTGTTGGCCTTGTTGATGACATAGTCCGTGTGCTCCTTGAAAGAAAGACTCGGGTCAAAGAAGACGCCAAGATCCTTAGACAAGGACGCACGGGGAATAGGGGCATCACAGACACTATAAGCATGAGTTATACTTGTAGAAGATCGGAAGAAAGACAAGACAGAACATTTTTCAGGACACAGGACTAAACCGTTAGAAGCACACCATGTAGAGAATTTACAGAGCCAGGATTGAAGGACTAGACAATCAGCTGTAGAAGATACAGGAAGAAAAATTTTAACGTCATCCGCATATAGCAAGAAGCCGTTAGGAGGAAGGATCGAAGTACAGTCATTGAGGAAGAGAATGAACAGTAAGGGACTAAGGACACTACCTTGAGGGACACCCGAAGAACTAAGAAAACATTCAGAGAAAGAGCCACAGATTTTAACTGCATATGAACGATTCTCAAGATAGGAGTTGAACCACGGCAATATAGAGCCACCGAAACCTAGTTTTCGAAGCTTAGCAACAAGTAATGATAGAGGTATACTGTCAAATGCCGCTTTGAAATCGGTATAGATAGTGTCTACTTGCTTACCACTAGACAGATAGTGATATAGAGAAGACAAAAAACACATTAGGTTGGTGGACACTGAGCGATTGGGCATAAAGCCGTGTTGTTCCGTAGAAATATAATTTTTTACACAAGGCATTACAGATAAATGGACAATTGACTCGAGGATTTTAGAACACGCACAAATAATAGAGATGCCTCTGTAGTTTGATGCTAGTGTGCGGTCACCTTTCTTATAAATGGGAACAAGCCAAGCTAGTTTCCATTGACTAGGAAAAATCCCTACACTAAGCGAGCGAGAAAAAAGACGAGTGAGAATAGGAGTGAGGGTATTGCCACATTTTTTCAAAACACAGGCAGGGATGCCATCGGGGCCTGGTGAAAACGAAGTTTTAAGTTTGGATAAAGCGGATTTTACTAGGCTTTCACTTACAACGACTGAATTACATGATATCACATCAGAGGGCGTGTAAGACAAGCCTACGTCCAAAGGAACCTTAAAAGTACTAGGATCGACAAATACACTAGAGAAATGTTTGGCAAACAGGTTACATATATCAGGATTGGACGTAGCAGAGGACAGATCAAGAAACAGGGTGGATGGAAGGCTAGCAGAGCCTCGCCGAGAGTTCGCAAAACGAAAGAATGACCCAGGATCAATAGTGAAGCGCATTTGAAGACGCCTAACGTAGCGACGATACAGATGGCGATTAAGAAGACGATAAGCCTTAGCCGCATATTTATATACACAAAGATTGTGTTAAGTATTATTTAAACGGTAGGCGCGTTGAGCGCGGTTTTTGTCCGATTTTAATAGACGTAAAGCTCTGTTCGACCACTTAGGATTAGGAGCGGGTTTAAGGAGAGGACAGCAGGAAGGGAAGGCGGAAGTGATTACATTAGTAAACGCTGCTACAGCTTGATTTATGTCACAGTCAGCATCAATAAAGGACCAATCGGTATCGGCTAATATACGATGAAGCTTTTGGTAGTCCATTTTCCTAAAATTGAACATACGAGCCGTAGGTATTCGTTGGGAGGATGCAGGGCGAGAGTGCGTAAGGAGCACGCTTGTCTCAAGAGCAGGATGATGATTGTCTAGCGCGACGAGTGGAACAGGTGAAGCTATGACGGGGGAGCAGCACTCCAAGAAGGCAGCATTGGCAAATAGAAGATCTAATTGTCTTCCGCGTATATTTTTTATGCCGGATAATTGCAGCAAACCGTTTACCGACATTCCATCAAGCAGAGAAACATTTTCACGAGATACACCAGTAGGAATGAACTGATTAACGCACGATGCCGACGGTTGCCAGGAGAGTGATGGTGAATTAAAATCACCAAGTAACACCATAAGATCATTTGGTTTAAGTTTGCCAGCAACGAAACTAACACTCTCATGTAAAACGTCAAGGACTACTTCGGAAGAACGCAAATCGGGTGGGATGTAAACGGCGCCGATATAGATTGCAAGGTTTTGAAGCTTAACAATTGTCCAAACAGACTCCAGCGAGTCGAACGGCAGTGATAAAGTTGACGTGTTCAGCACGGAAGAGCAGGCAATGAGTACACCACCACCACGGCGACGGTTACTGTTGAGAGAATTTCGGTCGCAGCGATAGATGACATACGCATCCTCCGAGATAAGAGAGGACGGAATTGAGCCATCGAGCCATGTTTCAGTTAACACCAACACATCCATATCAAGCTCAGATAGAGAGAGGCGTAGCTCGTCTAGTTTTGTGCGCAATCCTCTTACGTTTTGATAGTAGATGTTTAGTCGATCGATCGAAGGAATGAGAGAGCGAGATGCGCCGGGAGTGCTCTCGCTGCAAGTTATTAACGGCGGAAGAGAGTCAGACGGATTGTGTGTATTAGATGCAGGGTTAGCTTCCATCAATTCGGGTAAAGTCGGTAGTTCATGAAAATCTTCAGCCGGATCAGCCGGTTTACGCTTGCTGAAAGTACTGCGTATGAGGCAAGCTCATAGGACCATGATCGGGCGAAATAGTGAAATCAGCGTTTCGCAGTTGTGTCGTGTGGTTGATAGAAGGTGGCGATGAATGATGATCCGATTCACGGGTAACAGGCGCAGAAGGTGCATGGGATGCTGCAGTAGTGGGTCGCCAAACATTGACGGAGCGGGGATTAAGGTCGATGAACTCCTTAAAAGAGATCCCGCGAGGCCAGGTTGAAGCAGCCAAAGCAATAGCCCGGTGCGAATCCGGTACACCAATTTTAAAAGATACGTAGGAGAGCGTAGAAAGATCCCGGTCACGTCGTACAAGGCTGTATACCAAGATGTCGTCTGTCCCTATGTTGGAACAGGCCATTTCACGGATCGCTTCAATCGGAGTATCAGGAGCAATACGGGAGATAAAGACCCAAGTACGGCGTGGGCGTTCAGGAACGGTCGTAATATTGTTGTAGGACAACCCTGTACCCGATGACAGCATAGCGCGTGTAGCGGTATTGGTAGGCGACGAGTCGGGAGAGCGATCCATCAATCGACGTTTGGAAGGATTCTCACCAACAGCTTGATGGGTGAGCTTAGAGGCCGCTACTGGATTCGTGGTCGTTGAGTGCGTAGCAGGAATCGCGGAATGGTGAGCACTCGATGTAGTAGTATGCGTAGCAAGATGAGAGTTGAGCTTGTTCATTAGTGAGTTGAAGGAAGTGAGAAACTCACGGTGCATGAGATCAAGCCCCTTGATGCCATGCTTAACTTCATCAAGCGTTGTGAGTAGTGGAGCCTGTGAGTAGTTGCGTTCCATTGAGTGAGAAGCAGTAAGTGAGTCGATGAAATCTTTCACGGAACGAATTGACGATGCTGATTCCTGTTTCATCAAAGCTATCTCGTTTCTAAAACAATCCAGTGAAGAGAAAAGTTCAAGTCGCAAGCCAGCTGATGTCGCCTGCACAGAACGTGAGGTATCGCGGAAATCGGACTGCAACGATTCCAACAGGTAGGCAGCATTACGAGAAAGGCCGTGCGAGAAGCGTAAAGTGTCAACGGCCCGCAAACGCTGAGCACAATCCGCGCAAGCCCAAAATAAATTTTGTGACTGCTTAAAATCAGGCAGGAGCGGGGTTGAAAGTCCAATGCACTTATCGTGGTAATAGTGTTCACACAGACCGAAGCACGGAATTGGATCGTTGCTAATAGCACCTTCACATTTCTTACAGATCACGGACGCCATCGCAAAATAGCACAGTGAGTGGTCACAACAACCGCAGGCGGATCGCAATGTTTATTTGTTGAACCGTACAAATTCACAGGTGCCGCACAAATTTGTGATACGTGAACGCGCGAGTGCGAATTAACCGAACTAAAACAGTTCAAGCAACTTAAACACCAAGAAAATCGCGGTAAAAAATCAACTTGGAAATAGCAGAGTGAGAAAGCACAACCAGCCGCAATGAGTGACAAGTGATGAATGAGTCACCATTCCTCGTCTCCCTTGAAAGTTTAGGAAGCACATGATAAAGGAATCGGTATCTAGTTTTTCAGCTAACTCGATATGGCTTGCTCTTGTGGTCATGCATGTGAAGATTACACCCCAGCGTTTTTCTATTGATCTTTTTACTGCTACTTCGAATGGTCCGAAGTAGTCTATACCCGTATGTGTAAATGGATAGACGTACGCTTCCGTTCTACAGGTAGGCAACGGTGCCATTAGCGGTGCTATCGGTTTAGCCTTAGCATTTTTACAGTATTGGCATCTAGCCTTTACGTAACGAAATGCTGTATTCTAACTGGGTATGAAATATTTTTGTTGAATTGCCGATAAAACTATTTTATCTGACTGGTGGTTGTAAACTTCATGATACCATTGTATTATTAGACGAGTGATGTGATGATCTTTTGGTAATATAATTGGCGTCCTCGTTGATTTCGGGAGATGATCGGTGTATTCCAGTCGGCTCTTGAAACGCATTACGCCGTTTTCGTCCAAAAAGGGCGTTAGCTTCGAGAGAGGTCCAATTGTTGTCAATTGTCCGTTTTTCTTTATATCTTTTATTTCGTCTGGATAGATATCTTGTTGAGCCTTTCTGTACAAAATATTCTCGGCACGAATTCGATCTTTCATCGTGTATGCCTTGGAAAATGAACTTTTGTTCAATCCAAAATCGACTATTTTCATGATGGTCGAAATTCTAAATATGAGTTTCCACCAATTGGAGAATTTTTGTTCTTGAATGTAGTCCTTTTCATCTATATGAATGTTGACGAAATGTTTTTCTTCGTCTGTCTCTACCGCTACATTCCTGGGCCATTCCCTTTTGTCTTGAGTCAGGAATGGTGGTCCTTGTAACCATATGGAATTTTTGGTTATGACCTTTGTGGCCTCATCCGCTGGGTTAAGTTCTGATGGTACCCATCTCCATTGGTTCATTGTCGTTGTTTCGAGGATTTCTCCGATACGATGGGCGACAAATGGTTTGTATTTACGGTGAGAGGAATTTATCCATGCTAACACCGTTGTTGAATCAGTCCAAAATGTTGTTTCGGATATTTTGATTCTCAGTTCATTCTTGATTGTATCCAATAGCCTAACTCCCAATAATGCAGCTTGTAGTTCTAAACGAGGTATTGATAATATTTTAATTGGCGCAACTCGAGCCTTTGCGGAGAGAATTTGGACATATAGTTTCTTATTGTTTATGCTTCTGGCGTAAATAACTGCGGCAAATGCCTTGTCGGAGGCGTCTACAAATGTGTGTAGTTCTATTTCCGAAGTGGGCGTTTTCATAATCCATCTAGGAATACGAACGTGTTTGGTTAAGTCAACATATTTTAGCCACGTTGTCCACATTTCAAACAAATTGTCTGAAATTGGTACGTCCCATTCATTTGTTTCTTTTGTCACTTCTTGCATAAGAATCCTCCCTTGTATGGTTATGTTGGATAAGAGACCCAATGGATCGAAGAAACTCATGACAAATGATAATACTTCCCGTTTTGTTGGGTGTCTGAATTTTAGACGAACGTCAGAAGGTATTTTGTCCAGTTTTACACGAAAGCCAATGTTATCTTTAGTTGTGTTCCAATAAATTCCGAGTATTTTCGATTCCTCGTTTCTACTATCCATTACCTTTATATTGTCTGCGTCAATCCTATCTTCTGATATGGTACTGTGCAATTCTTTGTTATTTGAGCAAAACTTGGTAATAAAGAATCCTCCTTCATCATGAGCCTTTATTACCTGTTGTACTGTCTCTATGGCAGTGCTCATTGAATTAAAGCTGTCATTATAATCGTCAACATAATGTTGTTGCACGATTGGAGTTAACGCTAAAGGGTATTTGTCCTTTAGCCTCTCTGCATTGGAATTTTTTGCGGCCTGCGCGCAAGAAGGTGAACATGTTGACCCGAAGGTCATTACTTGCATAACGTAAGTATCTGGCCTACGGTCTTCGCAATCGCGCCAAAGAAATCTTTGGGCATGTTGATCTTCTTTACGAATTCTTACTTGATGAAACATTTCTTTAATGTCACCACAGATTACGTATTTTCCTTCACGAAACCTAATTAGGATTCCAAATAGTGAAGTGGTGCTGTCCGGACCCGATAATAACACTTGTCACTTGTCACTCATAGCGGCTGGTTGTGCTTTCTCACTCTGCTATTTCCAAGTTGATTTTTTACCGCGATTTTCTTGGTGTTTAAGTGCTTGAACTGTTTTAGTTCGGTTAATTCGCACTCGCGCGTTCACGTATCACAAATTTGTGCGGCACCTGTGAATTTGTACGGTTCAACAAATAAACATTGCGATCCGCCTGCGGTTGTTGTGACCACTCACTGTGCTATTTTGCGATGGCGTCCGTGATCTGTAAGAAATGTGAAGGTGCTATTAGCAACGATCCAATTCCGTGCTTCGGTCTGTGTGAACACTATTACCACGATAAGTGCATTGGACTTTCAACCCCGCTCCTGCCTGATTTTAAGCAGTCACAAAATTTATTTTGGGCTTGCGCGGATTGTGCTCAGCGTTTGCGGGCCGTTGACACTTTACGCTTCTCGCACGGCCTTTCTCGTAATGCTGCCTACCTGTTGGAATCGTTGCAGTCCGATTTCCGCGATACCTCACGTTCTGTGCAGGCGACATCAGCTGGCTTGCGACTTGAACTTTTCTCTTCACTGGATTGTTTTAGAAACGAGATAGCTTTGATGAAACAGGAATCAGCATCGTCAATTCGTTCCGTGAAAGATTTCATCGACTCACTTACTGCTTCTCACTCAATGGAACGCAACTACTCACAGGCTCCACTACTCACAACGCTTGATGAAGTTAAGCATGGCATCAAGGGGCTTGATCTCATGCACCGTGAGTTTCTCACTTCCTTCAACTCACTAATGAACAAGCTCAACTCTCATCTTGCCACGCATACTACTACATCGAGTGCTCACCATTCCGCGATTCCTGCTACGCACTCAACGACCACGAATCCAGTTGCGGCCTCTAAGCTCACCCATCAAGCTGTTGGTGAGAATTCTTCCAAACGTCGATTGATGGATCGCTCTCCCGCCTCGTCGCCTACCAATACCGTTACACGCGCTATGCTGTCATCGGGTACAGGGTTGTCCTACAACAATATTACGACCGTTCCTGAACGCCCACGCCGTACTTGGGTCTTTATCTCCCGTATTGCTCCTGATACTCCGATTGAAGCGATCCGTGAAATGGCCTGTTCCAACATAGGGACAGACGACATCTTGGTATACAGCCTTGTACGACGCGACCGGGATCTTTCTACGCTCTCCTACGTATCTTTTAAAATTGGTGTACCGGATTCGCACCGGGCTATTGCTTTGGCTGCTTCAACCTGGCCTCGCGGGATCTCTTTTAAGGAGTTCATCGACCTTAATCCCCGCTCCGTCAATGTTTGGCGACCCACTACTGCAGCATCCCATGCACCTTCTGCGCCTGTTACCCGTGAATCGGATCATCATTCATCGCCACCTTCTATCAACCACACGACACAACTGCGAAACGCTGATTTCACTATTTCGCCCGATCATGGTCCTATGAGCTTGCCTTATACGCAGTACTTTCAGCAAGCGTAAACCGGCTGATCCGGCTGAAGATTGTCATGAACTACCGACTTTACCCAAATTGATGGAAGCTAACCCTGCATCTAATACACACAATCCGTCTGACTCTCTTCCGCCGTTAATAACTTGCAGCGAGAGCACTCCCAGCGCATCTCGCTCTCTCATTCCTTCGATCGATCGACTAAACATCTACTATCAAAACGTAAGAGGATTGCGCACAAAACTAGACGAGTTACGCCTCTCTCTATCTGAGCTTGATATGGATGTGTTGGTGTTAACTGAAACATGGCTCGATGGCTCAATTCCGTCCTCTCTTATCTCGGAGGATGCGTATGTCATCTATCGCTGCGACCGAAATTCTCTCAACAGTAACCGTTGCCGTGGTGGTGGTGTACTCATTGCCTGCTCTTCCGTGCTGAACACGTCAACTTTATCACTGCCGTTCGACTCGCTGGAGTCTGTTTGGACAATTGTTAAGCTTCAAAACCTTGCAATCTATATCGGCGCCGTTTACATCCCACCCGATTTGCGTTCTTCCGAAGTAGTCCTTGACGTTTTACATGAGAGTGTTAGTTTCGTTGCTGGCAAACTTAAACCAAATGATCTTATGGTGTTACTTGGTGATTTTAATTCACCATCACTCTCCTGGCAACCGTCAGCATCGTGCGTTAATCAGTTCATTCCTACTGGTGTATCTCGTCAAAATGTTTCTCTGCTTGATGGAATGTCGGTAAACGGTTTGCTGCAATTATCCGGCATAAAAAATATACGCGGAAGACAATTAGATCTTCTATTTGCCAATGCTGCCTTCTTGGAGTGCTGCTCCCCCGTCATAGCTTCACCTGTTCCACTCGTCGCGCTAGACAATCATCATCCTGCTCTTGAGACAAGCGTGCTCCTTACGCACTCTCGCCCTGCATCCTCCCAACGAATACCTACGGCTCGTATGTTCAATTTTAGGAAAATAGACTACCAAAAGCTTCATCGTATATTAGCCGATACCGATTGGTCCTTTATTGATGCTGACTGTGACATAAATCAAGCTGTAGCAGCGTTTACTAATGTAATCACTTCCGCCTTCCCTTCCTGCTGTCCTCTCCTTAAACCCGCTCCTAATCCTAAGTGGTCGAACAGAGCTTTACGTCTATTAAAATCGGACAAAAACCGCGCTCAACGCGCCTACCGTTTAAATAATACTTAACACAATCTTTGTGTATATAAATATGCGGCTAAGGCTTATCGTCTTCTTAATCGCCATCTGTATCGTCGCTACGTTAGGCGTCTTCAAATGCGCTTCACTATTGATCCTGGGTCATTCTTTCGTTTTGCGAACTCTCGGCGAGGCTCTGCTAGCCTTCCATCCACCCTGTTTCTTGATCTGTCCTCTGCTACGTCCAATCCTGATATATGTAACCTGTTTGCCAAACATTTCTCTAGTGTATTTGTCGATCCTAGTACTTTTAAGGTTCCTTTGGACGTAGGCTTGTCTTACACGCCCTCTGATGTGATATCATGTAATTCAGTCGTTGTAAGTGAAAGCCTAGTAAAATCCGCTTTATCCAAACTTAAAACTTCGTTTTCACCAGGCCCCGATGGCATCCCTGCCTGTGTTTTGAAAAATGTGGCAATACCCTCACTCCTATTCTCACTCGTCTTTTTTTCTCGCTCGCTTAGTGTAGGGATTTTTTCCTAGTCAATGGAAACTAGCTTGGCTTGTTCCCATTTATAAGAAAGGTGACCGCACACTAGCATCAAACTACAGAGGCATTTCTATTATTTGTGCGTGTTCTAAAATCCTCGAGTCAATTGTCCATTTATCTGTAATGCCTTGTGTAAAAAATTATATTTCTACGGAACAACACGGCTTTATGCCCAATCGCTCAGTGTCCACCAACCTAATGTGTTTTTTGTCTTCTCTATATCATAACCTGTCTGGTGGTAAGCAAGAAGACACTGTTTATACCGATTTCAATGCAGCATTTGACAGTATACCTCTATCACTACTTGTTGCTAAGCTTCGAAAAATAGGTTTCGGTGGCTCTATATTGCCGTGGTTCAACTCCTATCTTGAGAATCGTTCCTACGTAGTTAAAATCTGTGGGTCTTTCTCTGAATGTTTTCTTAGTTCTTCGGGTGTCCCTCAAGGTAGTGTCCTTAGTCCCTTACTGTTCATTCTCTTCCTCAATGACTGTACTTCGATCCTTCCTCCTAACGGCTTCTTGCTATATGCGGATGACGTTAAAATTTTTCTTCCTGTATCTTCTACAGCTGATTGTCTAGTCCTTCAATCCTGGCTCTGTAAATTCTCTACATGGCGTGCTTCTAACGGTTTAGTCCTGTGTCCTGAAAAATGTTCTGTCTTGTCTTTCTTCCGATCTTCTACAAGTATAACTCATGCTTATAGTGTCTGTGATGCCCCTATTCCCCGTGCGTCCTTGTCTAAGGATCTTGGCGTCTTCTTTGACCCGAGTCTTTCTTTCAAAGCGCATACGGACTATGTCATCAACAAGTCCAACAAAAGTCTTTTTTATATTTGTCGCATGTCCACTAAAATTCGTGATCCTTTCCGTCTTAAGTCCCTTTATTGTCGTTGGGTTCGTTCCGTACTGGAATATGCCTGCATCATCTGGTCTCCTGTCCAACTATCTCTGCTCCAAAGGATTGAGAGGATCCAGAGACGTTTTACAAGGATCGTATTTCGTAGGTCGCTGGGTCATCACTCTATTCCGCTTCCTTCGTATGACGATAGATGCACTCTATTAGGCCTTGCCAAGTTGGAGCACCGCCTCTCGGTCGCTCAGGCTTCTTTCGTCGCTGGCATATTGCTCAATACGATTGATACTCCTTCACTTCTGTCGCGCTTACATTTGTATGCACCTTGTCGCACCTTACGTTATCGTTTTCGTCTCCAGTTACCTATATGTCGTACACGTTTTGCTCGCAATGAGCCTTTTGTAAGAGCTATGTCGTCTTTTAATAGTACTTCTGATCTGTTCGATTTCAACATATCCTATCCTGTCTACCGATCCCGTCTTCGCTCCTTTTCCGTAACATAAACTCCTTCCAACTCCTTCGTGAATAATTGTAAACTATAGTCAGTAAGCACTATTGCTGTAACCCAACGTGGCCGAGCAATTAATAAAATAAAAAATAAAATAAATAAAATAAATAAAATAAATAATAAGGCGGAGTTAAGAGATTGTCCACTAACCTTTGCTGCTGCATCGAACACCAATCGGGGTTTTGGCGGATCCTTGTTTTTGTTTATTACCACGAAGTGTGGAAGATAAAATGTATTTGATGGATGCATTTCTATTTCCCATGGTTCTAGTTTCCTAGCGTAACCTTTTTCTACATAGCTCTTAAAAGTTGTTAACGCCCATTCCTTTAGTTCTAGTTCCTTTTTCAACTTTCTTTCTAAGCCAATGAGCCTTGACATTGCGTTGTCCAAGGTAGCGAGAAATTTATGGTTATCCTTTTTCCATAGCAATCCAACCACGTAACGTCCTTCTTTGAACTTCAGAGTATTTTTCAGGATTTGCTTTGCCCTTGTTTCTTCCTCAGATTCAGGTAGCGCCTTTACGGGCTTTACACCAAAATCTTCAATGGAAAAATAATTTGACATCATTCATTGAATTTCCGAATCTTCTTGAATAACCATCGAGAAATTTTGATTTTTGTTTTCCATCCTTTTACCGTGTATAAGCCATCCAAGTGGGGTTTTTACGGCTATAGGTTCTCCCTGCTTCCCGTAGCGATGCTTTGTACCCATTAATAGTTTGTTATGTCTTATGCCGATCACAATGGTCGGCTGCACGTTTTCAAACTTATCGATTGGTAAATTTTTCAAATAAGGGAACTTGAGACACAATTCATTGTAATCAAACGTTTGTAATGGTAGCATTAGATTTTTAATCGTCCTAACGTCTTTTAGGGCGAAAGTCTTTTTGGTTGTCCCTCTTATCTTTAGATTTACCTTTTGACTTCCGTCATGGTCAGCCTTTGTACCTTGCGTCCAAACTAGTTGAAGAGGAGTTTCTTCTCCCGTTAGCGACAATTGTTTGGCTATTTTCGCATCTAATAGGGTGAGAGATGAGCCTGTATCTAAGAAAGCATACGTTTCCACGGTTTTTTCTTTATTTATTAGTGTTACTGGTAACACTTGGTAATGCGTGGAAGATGCGCTTTGTACCTCGTGGTGATTATTTGCTACTTCTCTTTCAACTGCTGGTGTTGATTCTGTAGAATGAAGCATTTTATGATGTTTAGCTGTACATCCGTTAATACCACACGTTTGCGCACTTCTACAAACGTTTATACCGTGATTGTTAGATTTCAAACATCCGGCACAAAGTCGTTTGTTACAAACTATCTGTTGACGCTCTGTTATAGTTTTGTTTACTAAGGCGTAACATTTAATAGTTTCGTGGGATTTATTGCATATTAAGCATTTTATAGATGATTTGTTTTGATTTGGTTTATTATTGTCCTGCCATTTTGGCTTAGATTTATGTTCAAATTTTTGCTCATGTATGTTTAGATGTCCTTTGTTATTAATCGATTGTGCGGCACTCATGAGACTGGCTCTTTTGGCAAAGGGTTTTAACCATTCACAAAATTCATCTAAGGTTTGATTTTCTAAATCTACCTTTTGTGCTATAATATAATCCGTCCTTTTGACTTGGATGTCGTAGGGGAGTTTGGAC
Organism: Anopheles arabiensis; assembly: GCF_016920715.1. Lineage (NCBI taxonomy): Eukaryota > Metazoa > Arthropoda > Insecta > Diptera > Culicidae > Anopheles > Anopheles arabiensis. Next base: position 22,743,048 of record NC_053519.1, read on the forward strand.
ACTAATTCCAAAACCAGTCTATGATCGTTTAGATAAGACGGTTTATTCATGAGTTTTACCGTGTGCACTAGATTTTCTAATGCATTGGTCAATTCATAAATAATGGTTTTTGACTCTTTTTTAATTTTCTGTAGATTATTTAGGAGTTCAAGATAAACTAAATCATTTCTTCCATATTTCTCTTCTAACCTCGACATAATTTCTTTAACGTTATTGGATTCCATCATTAGCTGTTGAACGTGCTGCAACGCTTTTCCGTTCAAGGCTTGTGTTAAACGGTTTAGATTTTCTAAGTCCGTAAAACTGCCCTCTTCGTTAGTTTTATCAAACATTTGTTTGAATTTCGTCCATTCTTTGGGATCGCCTCCAAACTTGGGCAACTGCATCAAGGATTGCCTTCTGATAAGGGTTTCCACGTGCGATGGTTCCTTTTTATCATCAACTAATATTTTGATGACGTTAAAATGTCTTTCATTGATCCTTTTGGCTGATGATAAAATCTTTTATGGAGGTTTCAATGCTTGTTTCTTGTTCCTTTCCCTCCTTGCCCTTGTCGGTTTCCTTTGTCAAGCTTGTAAGACGATTAATTTCGTACTTGATGCTTTGACATTTCGGACATAACCAATATTCTTCTCGTTTAGGCAGTCGTTGTAATTTAACACACGACAAATGGAACCAACGATCGCATTCATTGCATTGTGTCATCGTTGGTTCGCTCGTGTCCACCCCGGTACACAATCGGCATGCGCCGTTTGGATTGGTAACAAATTTTACAGGCATTTTGGACGATGATTTCTTTGCCTTTTGTTAGTTTGAATAAGGAATTGGCTTACCTGGATAAGTTCCTTTATTTCCTTTTGAAGTGACGCAGGGTGACGTTCTCCTTGTCTGGACCTTGGCTGCGCTGTGATGAATTATTACAAGCACAATTGTTCAGTAATTTGATAAACAAACACTGCTGGTTCAGATTACGAGTTTTTTTTTTGTTTAATTAACGAGTTTAACGGACGAGGAGGAAATTGTTCTTTCACAAGAACGGTAAGAAATACGATTTGACGTTACAATTTAACACCCTTTTGTGTAAACTCATTCACTAACTTTTTTGTTCACTTCGTTTACTGGAGTAGATAAAAAATAAAGTTTTGGAGTTTTCCTATTTCTTTACACTACTCCTCTCTGGAGCCACCATTATTATTTTCGGATTTGAAATTCGCGAAGTCGCGGCAAGTTAGTTGATCGGTTCAGACAAAAAAAAACTCTGTACACGGGTGCACAGTTAGGCGTCAGAATTGTAAGTGTTTATTCAGATTCAAAATGAATTCTTATATACTAATTTCTTCAAGTTCTATTGTGGGAAGGTTATTTTCTCTTCCTTTTTCGCATATGTTCGTGTCGCTAGCCTTTTCCTTTTTGCCACGCCTACGAATTCTCCTAGGAGGTTTTCTGGTTCTGGTGTGCTGTTTTATGTCAAGCGATCCTGAAGGAAATGTGATCCCTTTTTTTATTGATTTTTCTGGTGAGAACAAATTGTTGCATTGATTGCAGGCGTTGTGGTTTTCCCTTTTTGGCGTAACTGTACCTAACACTTGAATTCTATGGTGCATGTTCCGGATGTATCGCATCATTGACAAATACTTGAACTTATTGCCTTTCGAATTCTTAGCTGGTTAATGTTATTAACGCATCTATGTTTGAGAGATTTTTAGGTTTAACGATTTTACGGCCGTGAGAAAAATGGATGTAGAATTTTCCTACGCTTCTCGGAATTGGTCTAGCTTGTCACACGTGCATGCTGTAATCCTAAGTTAACCGTTATGGTTTTGAAACGAATTGAAGTGATTGACTGCTAAAAAATGCTAGTCAAAATACCAGATGGCCCTACTTGAAGGGTTTAGGATTACATTATGTTTGTCTCTTTGATTGTACGTCTTTTCTCGAGTACGTTTGAACTATCATATTTTATTCTATTTTATGGTTAGAAAGAAATATAAAAATCTGGATTGTCGCGTTCGCAACAGTTATTTTTTAAATCTTTGAGTGTTCTATTGAGTGCTTCCAGTGAATTTTTGTGAGCCATAGTATATTCATCCCATAACAGCAGGCATGGGCAAAACGATTCTTTTCACCGAACGCGAACGAACTAGTTCGCTCACCAAAAAGAACCGAACGCGAACGACGATTCTTTCGTTCTTTGTTTCATGGGGTTTTTATTCACAAAAAACCCTCGTTATCTTTTTCATTTACCCACCGTAGACGCATACTGTAGCCAAAGAAGTACTCATTCTGCGGTTGAAACCAATAATTTAAAAACATTTAACACTCGGCTGTCTGGTCAACACAATCCATCGCAAAACCGACCAAAAACTAGCATGTAAAAAACTTATACGAGCAAAAATGTCTCCTGCATATATTGTACCCCATGCCTGATACACACTCAAGGATTCTATTAAAAAAAACTACTTAAATATGGATCAACATGATGAGCGCAATCAATTCAGTTCATCAATTCAGTTCATTCGCGAACAATGGCTAATCTGTTTGAACGGGCTCGATCTATTGAATTGTATAGGTATAATTTCCATACCAACAGAACACAGATCGAACACAAATGAGGCAGTTCGAACGCGTTCGATGAATTCAGTTGTGTAGGAACAAATACACCAACAGAACACAGATCGAACAATAACGGATCAAATCGAACGCGTTCGATGAATTCAGTTGTGTAGGTACGATTTACATACCAACAGAACACAGATCGAACACTAACGGATCAGATCGAACGCGTTCGATGAATTCAGTTGTGTAGGTACGATTTACATACCAACAGAACACAGATCGAACACTAACGGATCAGATCGAACGCGTTCGATGAATTTAGTTGTGTAGGTACGTTTACACACCAACTGGTATCAAAACCAAAATGGTATCAAAAAATTGGAAGGTCGTTATAATCGTTGTATCGCTCTTGAAGGGAACTATGTTGAATAATAAAAACGAATTTTGACAAAAAAATGTGTTTTTCTTTGTTAGACCGGGGACTTATCAGCCAACCTGTTAGCAGGGGAGAATTTTGGTTCCCTGGGGTACGATCGGTTCTCAAGGATCACTTTCGGTAAGAAAGCAATAGTCTTAAATAAGATGGTGTTCAGGCATAGCCCTGTCGTGCTATATCTATATCAAATATCGTGCTTAACGAAACACGAACATTCTTCGTTCAATTTCGAGTGTTCGGCTCGATCGAGTAGTTTATAAATAACAGTGTATGTCGCGAATAAACTCTCTCTTCCAATTTTGCTGCACAACGAATAACTGCTGGTAAATATTAAAGGTTTGAAAGTTACACCGAAACGCGGAAAATAAATTATCCAAAATAGTGAGATTAAACATTGGTGCCGTGACCAGGATTAAGACGAATCTGGTTTTCTGAATCCTAATTATTCTCGCGATAATCACTGTTTGCGCGCGTGTAACTGTGCTTTAGTCGCCTCACAATCGACCAAGTTCACTGTGTTCGCGAAATTTAGCATTTTTTGTCAAACCGCACTATGACTGCTCCAATAAACGTTTTGTCGTCCAGAAGGACAGTTTTACTAGCAGTTTGGCATTGGCTAAGCATGAAAAGTTTTTGGCAGAATTTGACCCGGAACGGGATGCAATCGAAATCAACATTGGCATTGCAAAGGTCCAGAAGCTTTCCGTTGATTTGGAAGCAATTCAGACCAAATTGGAAGATGCGGCGGCCACCGAGGAAGTGATAAGTCACAATGCCGCGTTACGAGACGATTTTGGCTCGCGTTTGATACGCCTTGAAGCCCATTTGAAGGCTAAACGTGTGCACGCTCCGCGATCCTCAAGCGCAACACCAAACACTAACCCGTTGGCAGGTATAAAGCTTCCCACCATCTCACTTCCTGAGTTCGATGGTGATTACATGCAATGGCTCACGTATAGGGACACTTTTGAGGGATTAATTCACGAAAACATGAAACTACCACCGATACAAAAGTTTCATTATTTACGAGCTTCCGTGAAAGGCGAGGCCGCAAAGGTGATCGAAGCAATCACGATCAGCGCAGCTAATTACGAGCTAGCATGGCAAATGCTCACCGAACGATACTCGAATGAGTATTTGTTAAAGAAACGGCATCTTCAAGCACTTTTTGGTATGGCCACCGTTAAGAAGGAGAGTGCATCAACCCTTCACCATCTTGTGGACGAGTTCGAACGTCACAAGAAAAAGCTCAATCATCTAGGCGAAAAAACGGAGGCATGGAGCTGCTTGTTAGAACACTTAATGTGCACAAAATTGCCTACCTCCACATTAAGAGATTGGGAGGAAAATGCCTCAATTAGCCAAAATCCTAGTTACGAAGGATTAATCGCATTTTTACAGCGCCGTATGCGAGTGTTGGAAACCCTACAAGTAAACATTACCGAAGCTCCCCCTACCGTGAACCAAACGCACTACGCACATAAACATGCTCCGCCTATGCGCTTAGCAAGCTTTCCGTCAACATCACACGACACACGCACATGCCCTTTATGCCACTCCGATCACAATTTAACGAAATGCCCCCGTTTCATGCAAATGTCACCGGAGGAACGGTACCGAAACACAATGACCCTGAAATTGTGCTTGAATTGCTTGCGCGACAATCACCGTGTGCGTGATTGCTCATCGCAATACAAGTGCAGACACTGCAATTCAACACACCACTCGCTTTTACACTCTTCACAAAATTACGGCACATTTTCCACTGCGAATACGTCAGCTGCGCAAAATGCTTCCGTACGCAACACACACAACACAGACGATCACACAGCAAACACGCAACGCACTAATCCAGCAGCATTGAGGCAAACAACGGAACAAGTTCTGCTTCAAACTGTACTTGTAAACATTGTTGATGCACATGGCATAATGCATCCTGCACGCGCAATTTTAGATAGTGCCTCCCAGCCAGATTTGATGAGTAGCAGTTTTGCTAACCGGCTAGGTATCAAATCGGGCACGGTCGACATCATGCTGATTGGTGCCCTGACACCCCCATTTCGAGAGGTCGGCACCGATCGACATTATTCTCGGTGCCCGGCACTATCACACGTTCTTTGTAAGCGGGGCGCAATATAAAATGTCATCGAATCTACCAGTCCTGATGGAGAGCGTATTTGGCTGGGTCGTGAGTGGATCAGCATCTACCTCTCAGCCAGCAACATCCAATACTTTTCACACTTCATCCGTGGTGTGTATGGTTTCACTAGAAGAATCAATAGAGCGTTTCTGGAAAGTAGAAGAACTACAGGTTAACGATGGCTATTCTCCTGAGGATCGCAAATGTGAGCAATTTTACAAGGATACAAAACAGCGAGATGAAGCTGGTCGTTATATGGTATGCTTACCTAAACAAGCAGACTTCGATGATAAGCTTGGCCTTTCGAAGGCAGCGGCATTAAGGCGGTTTAGTTTGTTAGAAAGGAGGTTAGAACGAGATACAAACGTAAAAGCGGCGTACCATGATTTCATGCGTGAGTATCTGGAGCTTGGGCACATGTCACGCATAAAAAATCCCTCCGACGACGAACGCGCGTATTATCTGCCTCACCATCCCGTGTTCAAAGCCGCTAGCTCCACAACAAAGGTTCGCGTGGTATTTGATGGTTCAGCTAAGACGTCCACCGGCTTTTCGCTAAACGAGGCGTTATGCGTCGGCCCTGTCGTGCAGGACGATCTGCTCGACATAATTTTGCGCTTCCGCACATATAAGGTAGCCGTTGTTGGAGATATTTTGCCGAAATGTATCGACAAGTATTGCTCCATCGTAACGACCGGAAATTTGTACGCATTTGCTTTCGATTTTCGCCTCACTCGCCAATCGAATATTTTGAGCTGAATACGGTTACTTATGGCTTAGCCCCCTCATCATTCTTGGCAACCAGAACATTGCTGCAGCTTGCAAACGATGAGGGCGCCTCTTGTCCCAATGCTGCAGCTGCTTTGAAAACTAATTTCTACGTTGACGATTTCATCGGTGGTGCTGATTCCATCGGAAATGCTCGCCAGTTGTGAATCGAGCTTTCTCAATTGCTCGCCAAAGGCGGCTTCGAGCTGCGAAAGTGGACATCCAATCAGCTCGAGGTGCTCGCCGGTTTAAATGCGGATCAAATCGGCACACAGTCAGCGCGGCAATTCTTACCACACGAAACGGTAAAGGCTCTTGGTGTTTCATGGGAGCCAGAGCATGACGCTTTATCCTTCGAATCCGCAATATCCAGTGATGTGTCCATTCCGACAAAGCGATCCATTCTATCTAACGTAGCTCGCATGTTCGATCCGCTGGGCCTGATCTCCCCGATTGTCATTCGGGCCAAGATGATGATGCAGGAATTATGGTTGCAGAAAGCTGGTTGGGACGAGCATGTTCCAGATACTATCTGTAAGAAATGGAAAACAATACAAGAGGATTGGCAACTCATCTCTAAATTCAAGGTTAGTCGTTATGCGCTTCTACCTGGTGCGTGTATTCAGCTACATACCTTCTGTGATGCATCGGAGGCAGCATATGGAGCCTGCATTTATGCGCGTTGTGAAGGCGAAGGTGGACAGATTCGCATAACGTTGCTTTCTTCCAAATTGCGTGTGGCACCGCTCAAGCGCGTCACACTACCCCGCCTTGAACTATGCGCTGCTGTATTAGGAGCACACCTGCATCACCGAGTAAAGAAGGCGATGGGGATCAACGTTGTAGAATCTTTCTTTTGGTCGGATTCCACCATCACCTTAACCTGGATCAGCGCCACACCCAACACATGGGCAACGTTCGTGGCTAAGCGGGTATCTGAAGTGCAGCATTACTCACACCCGCGGCAGTGGAGACATGTACCCGGCGCGTCTAATCCTGCTGATCTGGTTTCACGAGGCATGTCAGCCGCTGATTTCCTGAAAAGCAAACTGTGGAGCTTCGGTTCGGATTGGCTATCTTTGCCCACTTCCATCTGGCCCAACTCTAACCCTGAACCAGCCAACGAAACGAATCTAGAGATTCGCCAAGTGAGTGCTGCCGTTGTAAACACAACCACTAATCACCCTTGGTTTGCGTTGTGTTCTAGCTACAAGAGATTGCTGCGTATTGTATCATACTGCATTCTCTTCACACGTAACGCTAAGGAAAAGGCACGCACTCAGCGAACAGCAGCACAGCACCCCGCACCTTTAATCGTCACACCCGAGTACATGGAAACAGCAAACACTGTGTTAAGCCGCCTTGCACAGCAGGATGCATTTTCAGCTGAACTCGGGCAGCTCAAAAAGGGAAACGAAGTCATGAGGCAATCACCTTTACGTGCACTAAGTCCATTCCTTGACGAATAAGGGATAATCCGCGTAGGGGGACGTTTACGGCTATCTCAACTTCCCTACCAAGCGAAGCATCCTGTCTTGCTTCCCAAGAAACATCCGTTCGCGCAATTGATCGCAAAGTATCAACACGAGGAGCTTCGTCATGGAGGAGGAAGGCTGCTCTTATCTCGAATTCGCGAAGAGTTTTGGCCGTTAGATGGAAGGCATCTAGTTAAGCACATTGTGCAGAATTGTTTTCGGTGCATTCGACAGCGACCGACACTTGAACAGCAACAACTTGGACAGCTTCCAGCGCAGCGCATCACTCCCAGCCGGCCTTTTAGTGTTACCGGAGTGGATTACGCCGGTCCATTATACCTGAAGCCAACCCATAAACCAGCCGCCCCGGGAAAATGCTACCTCTGCGTGTTTGTTTGTTTTTCCACTAAGGCCGTACACTTGGAGCTGGTAAGTGATCTAACTACTGCTGGTTTTTTAGCTGCATTACACAGATTCACAGCACGACGCGGTTTACCGGCCACATACATTCGGACAACGGGAAAAACTTCGAAGGCGCGGCGAGGGAGCTTCACGAGCTGTTCGAAATGTTTCGCGATGAACAGCAGCTACATCTAATCGTGACAGATTGCACTAACCGCGGCATCAATTGGCACTTCACCCCTCCCAAGGCACCACATTTCGGCGGATTGTGGGAAGCAGCTGTGAAGACCGCCAAGCGACACCTTTTTCGGCAGTTAGGCAGCACGCGACTATCCTACGAAGGCTACACAACTGTTCTACATCAGATTGAGGCGGCGATGAACTCGCGTCCTCTCCTACCTATGTCAGACGACCCTAACGAGCTATCGGCACTTACCCCAGCGCATTTCCTCGTGGGCACATCGATGCATGCTGTCCCCGAGCCGGACTACACCCATCTTCGTTCCTGCACCCTCAGCGACTTGCAGAAGTGGCAAGTACAGGGTTTTCCAAGCCACTTCAATATTGAAACTGGAAATTTCAATCACGTTAAATGTATGCTGAAGGCTGCACGGGTGAATTCAAGTCTGAAAAGCCAGTTCAATACAAAAAGTTTTGTTTTCAAAATCGTTAAACTATTTTTCAATATCGGTATAAGCCATTTCGATCTGTCAGTTTGGCGGGCTCTCGCCACTATGGGATAGAAGGAAATGCAATACGTCAAAATGTTCAATGATTGATGGTTTGTTTTCTTTTAGCATTGAAAACGTGTTTTAACGTGCAAACAACAATTATTAAATTCATTATAACAAATTGAAACTATTTATAGTTTTGTTCATTTGATGGTTTCTATACTGTATTCGTTGGGATGATGCAGAAAACCTCACTCACTGAACATTTTGACGTATTTAATTTCTTTCTATCCCATAGTGGCGAGAGCCCGCCAAACTGACAGATCGAAATGGCTTATACCGATATTGAAAAATAGTTTAACGATTTTGAAAACAAAACTTTTTGTATTGAACTGGCTTTTCAGACTTGAATTCAGCCGTGCAGCCTTCAGCATACATTTAACGTGATTGAAATTTCCAGTTTCAATATTGAAGTGGCTTGGAAAACCCTGTAAATCTCGTCCGATAAAATCGCATCCGATGAGCGTTGCCACGGGCCTTATACCGATATTGAAAAATAGTTTAACGATTTTGAAAACAAAACTTTTTGTATTGAACTGGCTTTTCAGACTTGAATTCACCCGTGCAGCCTTCAGCATACATTTAACGTGATTGAAATTTCCAGTTTCAACATTGAAGTGGCTTGAAAAACCCTGTAATGGTGCAGCGCTTCTGGAAACACTGGACGACGGAATACCTGTAAGAGATGCAACGCGATAACACCATGGCGAAGAGGAACGACAGCATCTTACCTGGCAGACTGGTTATTCTAAAGGACGATTTCCTCCCCCCAACCCGTTGGCCACTCGCACGTATCGTACATGTGCACACCGGAGACGACAAGCTGACACGGGTAGTAACACTGAAAACATCAAAAGGTATCGTAACTCGTCCGATAACAAAAATTTGTATCTTACCTGAGGCAGAGGCCGACGAGAGCACATGCACCTAATTTCTGTTTATTTTGATTTTGTTTGGATTGTTGACATGCGTCAAGGGGGGGGGGAGGATGTTCAGGCACAGCCCTGTCACTTCATATCGTGCTTAACGAAACACGAACATTCTTCGTTCAATTTCGAGTGTTCGGCTCGATCGAGTAGTTTATAAATAACCGTGAATGTCGCGAATAAAATCTCTCTTCCAATTTTGCTGCACAACGAATAACTGCTGGTAAATATTAAAGGTTTGAAAGTTACACCGAAATGCGGAAAATAAATTATCCGAAATAGTGAGATTAAACAGATGGTTACTGGTTGAACTTTTCGATTGATGGACTTCCACTCGAAAACAGTTTTGGCCTATATTAATGAGCATTCAAGAAATGCTGGAAGTTCCAGTATTGATGGTTGGCAACTTTTTGGTTAGTCGAAACCAAAGAGTGTTGAGTAATATCTGCGTCCGCTTGTCGAAGAGCTAAATGGGTTGATGGATAATGACATTGTAATAGCCAATAAGCCAATCGAAATACACCTTAGAGCTTTCATCGCGGACTCACCAGCACGAGCATTCATAAAAGGTAACTTATAAAAATACTCTTAAATTTAATGATACATTTGCTTTCTCATCAATTGGTATAACGTTCTACGCGAAAAAAACGTCCCTATGTAAGCTTTTGCTACTTATTTACTTATGAGGTGTTTTAATAAATTTTTAAAATTTTCTCACAGGTTCAGTTTACTTCAACCTCACACATGGTTTCCAAAAATGTACGGTACAAGAAAAATATCACAGCGCTGCCCGAGTTACATGCTTCCCGGGAATGGATCATCCAGCAAGAACGCATGAAGATTTCGTCTAATCAAATTACGGAGCACATCATCGGGAGAAACGCCTCTCACGGATCTTAAGAACTTTGACATCATAAAATAGATTATTATAGCAGATCGTTTGCACCTCTTACGGCGACTATGGCATAACAAGAACAATGCTGAAAGGATGGAAACCAGGCAAATTAGGAGGGGATGCAGTGGTCTGAAGAAACAATAAGCAAGATTGATGCTTTGCTCAAAGAGGTGGAACTTCCTTTAGAAATTCATCGCAAACTCCGTTCTGTTGAAAACATTGGATTGTGCAAAGCTTGTAAGTTCCAAATGTTTCTGCATTACGCGAGTTTTATCGTTTTTAAAGATGTATCAACAGATGTACAGTATGATCATTTTATGAAGTATTACTGTGCGGTAACATTGTTGTTGCGACGATCGCTTAGCAAAGATACTTTTGAAAGAAAGGGCGCGAGTAGAACTTTTAAGAGCGAGAATTGCTTTTATTTTTCTTCACTTTAAAAACGTTTCTTTTGCACCGTTTCTCCTTTGCTACTGCCCTTGATTTCGTTCAAGCGCGCTTCTTATGTCTTTGACCTCAGTCGACCCTTTCTTTGACCGATCTCGACCTAATCTCTGATTTGTCCCTTTTCGGGAATATCTAGTTGTACTCCTCTGCCGTTTTCGTCAGCTATCCCTTTCTCCTGCTTAGATAGCGCCATCTGTTGTTTGGTAGCAGAGTGAGTGCGCTCGATCTTGTCCTGGTCTCTAAACGTCACTCGGCATATCACAACATACCGACTGTCAGTTATGGCCTCGTGGTGTTTATGTTAACAATTGTTATCATCCGAAGTATATAAGAATGATTAGCTTGAGGCGGAACGCTTGCTAAGAGAGTTCGTTATAGACTATGGTGTTATCTACCAGCAATATACATAGTTTATTGCATGTGTATGATGATGTAGACAAATTCGGCCCGCTTTACACCATTTCATCTTATCCCTTTGAATGTAAGCCCCAGCATGTCAAGAACTGTCTTCGAAACGGTCATAAGGTTTTGATGCAGGCTACAAAAAGGATATCGGAGCAAAACCCACATACTGCGTCATCAAGTAGAGCAAATCTCTCTTTTCTATTTTTGAAAACCAAAACTAATGGAGCAGCATTGCACATTAATCGACAATTAACTCTTTCTCCTGGTATTCAGTCCAATTGGTTTTTGACTCATGATAACTACATTGTTTAATACTGTAGCACAGAACAAAAAGATTCAACTATAATTAATAATGGGAGAGCATTCAATTCTATAATGGAAACCCATTCGTACTATATTTCACCTTTTATGTTTAATATGTTAATGATTAATTCATCGGGATCTTGGAGATCCTATATGAATATACTTAAATTAGTGGTTATATACTATGTAAGGTACATACATCGATGGGGGAAAACTGGTGCACAAGAATAGAAAATGTATTTTGAAAATAAAATTATTACGTAAGTTGTGTCCTGAGTCTATCTCTAAAAACTTTCTGTGGTATGTTGATCTTTCATAAAAAAACTAAGATTTATTTGATTTCGACACATAGATGACATAGGATCAGACTGGCCAAAACGAGTTCTATAACGAGGGACGGATATGAATTGACGTGTACGTAGATTCCTAGATGGCGCGTTAAATTCTATCGTAGCTAATAGAGTAGGAGCATCAATATGGTGGATGAGTAGTCCTGATATAAAAAGGCATTTAGCTATCTCACGGCGCTTTTTCAACGGCTGAAAACCTATGAGCAGACACCGGGAATAGGATTACGGAAACCTTGCGTTGATCGAATAATCCAACCCAGTAGTTGGTTCCATCTGGACACTATATTCTCAAGGTCAGCTGTGTCAAACTCATTTCATCAGAGGGCCGCAAGTACAGATTTTCAGTGATTCGCGAGCCGCAAAGTTGAGAAAAAAATATACCTCAATATTTACATAAAATACTATTTAAAATCATTATTGTTAAACAAATTCACTTTTTATACTCCTCGCTTCAAATCTGGAATCGTTTCTTATTCAAAAATTTGCAATGTTATTTTCCATTGTGCTCTTTTTTATTAAAAATAAAATTTTCACTTACTTATCCGGCACTACAACCGCTTTGTGGTCTTGGCCTGCCTCAGGAGTGTCCGAAACCGCTCACGGTCTCGCGCCTTCGTCTGCCAGTCCGTTATCCCGGCCTTAATGGCGGACGCCTCCACTCCATCTTGCCACCTCAATTTGGGCCTACCACGCCTCCTCTGTCCTTGTGGACGGCCTAAAAAGACTTTACGGGCTGGGTCGTCCGTTTCCATGCGTATAACATGGCCAGCCCACCGCAGCCTGGCGAGCTTAATACGCTGTACGACAGTGAGGTCGCCGTACATCTCGTATAGCTCGTCATTATAGCGGCTCCTCCATTGTCCTTCCACACATACGGGGCCAAGTATCCTTCTGAGCATCTCTTCTGAACGCGGCTAAGAGGGTTTCGTCAGATTTGGACAGTGTCCATGTCTCAGAGGCGTATGTGAGTACTGGTACTATATAGGTACTATATAGCCCCAGCTTTGTCCGTCGCGACAGGTTCTTTGAGGTGAACTGCTTTTTCAGGCTGTAGAATGACCGGTTGGCAGCCAGCATCCTTACGCGCAACTCAGCTTCCATGCTATTGTCGTTGCTGACCTTTGACCCAAGATAGGTGAATTGTGGGACGACTTCAAAAGTGCGTTCACCTATCTGCACGTCACGCCTACGTAGATTCTGATTATTTGTTGGTGGGCCCGCTGATGTTGCCACCATCAGTTTGGTCTTTGCCTCGCTTATCTGCAATCTGAGGCTCTCTGCCGCCTGCTCGATCCCTTGGTAGGCTTCTGCTACATAGGAGAGTCGCAGACCAATGATGTCTATATCATCAGCGTATGCCAGGATCTGGGTTGACTTATAGAAGATGGTTTCCGTAGTCTCCACCCTCGAGTCACGGATGGCCCTCTCTAGCGCCAGGTTGAATAAGAGACAAGCAAGCCCGTCCCCCTGGCGCAGACCTTTGGTGGTAGCAAAAGGTCCTGAGAGTTTTCCATCCACCCTCACCTGGCATGTGACGTTGGTCATAGTCATTCTAACTAGCCTTATCAGTTTGGCCGGGATTCCAAAAGAGCTCATAGCGTTATACAGTTTTACCCTGGCTATGCTATCATATGCGGCTTTGAAGTCAATGAAGAGATGGTATGTGTCGTGTCTGTATTCAACCATCTTCTCCAAGATCTGCCGCATGGTGAAGATCTGATCGGTGGTAGATTTTTCGTTTCGGAATCCTCTTTGATAGTGTCCGACTATCTCTTCGACGTGCGGAACAAGGCGATCCTGAAGGATCAGGGAGAATATTTTATAGGCGGTATTCAACACCGTAATACCCCTGTAGTTGTTGCAGTCCAACCTATCTCCCTTCTTGTATATGGGGTAGATGATGCCGAGATTCCAATCACAAGGCATCAATTCGCTATCCCACACCTCAGTAACAATTTGAATAATCTCGTTTTCTAGTCGTGCGCCTCCATTCTTGACCAGTTCGGCTGCAATTCCGTCGGTTCCGGGTGCCTTGTTATTTTTCAGCCGACGGATAGCCTTTCGTGTTTCTTCTATGCTAGGTGGCAGTAGCATGACACTATCTGCTAGTGGCGCTTCTAGCTGTTCGTTAAACTGGTCGTTGAGTAATTCATCAAAGTACTGAGCCCACCGCGAGAGGACCTCTGGCTGGTTACTAACCAGATCTCCATCCTTGTTGCGACAGCAGGTTACCTTAGGTACAACGTTGTTTCGGTGACCTGCTATCGCTTGGTAAAACTTTCGTGTCGGTCCGTACGCCTCTCTGGTTTGCTCGAGTTCCCGCATGTTTTGCTCTTCCAAAGCATGCTTCTTGGAGCGGTGAACTCGTTTCTCTTCGCGTCTGAGCCGTGAATATTCCTCTGCGCATGCCCGCGTTCTATGCCGTTGCTGCATTGCTCGGTATGCAGTATTCTTACGTTCGGTCACTTGTCTGCATTCACCGTCGAACCAGCCAGATTTGGTGTTGCCACGACGTGGTGGGAGTATATTTCTTGCACAGTTTATTATTTTTGTTTTTAGAGCATTCCACCTCTCGCTCGTAGTTTCATAACTGTTTTCTGGTAGTAGAGACTCGTCTAAAGCGGCTTTGAATTCCTGTTGGACAGTAATGTCCCTTAGAGAGTCCGTGTTGAGCCGAGGCTGCGTGTTTTCTCCACCCCCATTGGCGCGGGGGCGGGCGATTCTACAACGTATCACTAAGCCAACCAAGTAGTGATCGGAATCGATATTGGCTCCTCGATATGTTCTGACATTTAACAGACTCGACTGTCGTCGGCGGCTTATTAACACGTGGTCGATCTGGTTGAAGGATTCGCCATCCGGGTGCGCCCACGTCACTTTGTGGATGTCCCTCCGCGCAAATTTGGTACTTCCTACAACCAGATTGTTCGCTGCGGCGAACTGGACCAATCTACTACCATTATCGTTACTGTGCTCATGCAGACTGTGACAGCCAGTGTATTGGCGGTACATTGGCTCCCTACCGACTTTTGCGTTGAAGTCCCCCAGGATGATTATGAGGTCATGCCTGGGGCACGCATCTACAATTCTAGCGAGGCGGCCGTAAAAAAGGTCCTTCTCCTCTTCCTCTTTATCTTCGGTAGGGGCGTGAACGTTTATGAGGCTTATATTAAAAAATTTGCCTCGTATGCGAAGGGTGCATAACCTATCGTTTATAGCCTTGAAATCCATGATTGCGGGTTTCAGTCGGGGACCTACGGCAAAATCCGTTCCGAGCACGCGGTGGCGGTCGTGGCAGCTGTAGTATATGTCATAGCAATGCTTACCACGCCTGTTCTGCACACCGTTCCCTAGCCACCGAATCTCTTGTAGAGCTACGAGGTCCATGCTCAGTGTGGCTAGGGCGTCATCAAGTTGTTTCAAGGCTCCGGCTTTGCTAAGAGTGCGTACGTTCCATGAGCCCATTTTTAGAGTAGTCCGGGGGCATTGCGTATGGTCGGTATTGTGAGGTCCGTTTCGAAATCTTCCGTAGCTTTCCGTAGTCGTATATTCATGGGACTGGGTGACTGGCCCTGCGCCCACGTGACCGTTTTGTTTAGCGTCGGGTTGCCCCCCGACGTTCAGGCACCCGGTTTCCCGGGATACCCACCCCCCTCCTGGTTCACCATATGCCACCATCCGCCCAAGGGGTTGGGTCAAGCCCGTGTACCCAAGCTTGGATATGTGGTGACACATGTTACCACTCTGCACGACGAGGACGTGGTGAAATAGGAGTTGGATGAGAGAGCCTGTGTTATCCCTCAATGGGGCTTCGGGGAGATTCCCATTAGCAGAGCAAAAAAAAAAAATGTTTAATATACTTTTAATGTCACATGCAATCTCATTTTATCCTTATTATTTCATTTCATTTCATTTTATTTCATTTATTAATTCAATATCCGCCATCAAGGCTAAATAAAGCAGACTTAAAACTAAATAAACCCTAACAAATAAACAAAATAATTCATGAAAAACTAAGCCTAACTAAACTAGTCTTGACCTAGCAAAAAAAAAATTAAAGAAAAAAAACATAGGTAGAGCGTAGAGACTATCAAAACTTAATGAAACTTAGAAGAATAATTAAAGAGAATTAGAAGAAAAAATACGGTTACGGAAAGAGTTGAGAGAGGATTAGAAATCAAAGAGATAGTAAAAGTGGTTAAACAACCTGAAACAGGATAGAATAGGATCAGTGAAAGTATAAAGAGTATGACGTGTTTCAATTGACAGAGGATCACGAGGACGTAGAAAACGAGAGGGAACATACAACGAGATGGACGAGAGTAAATCAGGAGCATCAGTAGCAGAAAGTAATAAGCCACCAATAAAACATGCCTGAGACACTTGGCGGCGGAAGCTTAAAGAGTGAAGATTGAATAACTGCAATCGCGCTTCATAGGGAGATAGTGAGGCAGCACCGAACAAACGACGAAAAGCAACCCTGGTAAAGAGGCGCTGAATGCTTTCAATTCTCGAACAGCCATCAATAGTGCTATAATATATAACATAACGAGAAGCTTAAAGAGTGAAGATTGAATAACTGCAATCGCGTTTCATAGGGAGGTAGTGAGGCAGCACCGAACAAACGACGATAAGCAACCCTGGTAAAAAGGCGCTGAATGCTTTCAATTCTCGAACAGCCATCAATAGTAGGAGGATTCCAGATGATACTAGCATATTCAAGAAGAGGCCTTACCAGAGCACAATAAAGGTTTCTTAAGAAGCTTTGATCTCTAAAAATAGAGGTAAAACGTAAAATAAACCCAAGAGGTCGATTAGCTTTTAGTAGAACCTCATCAAGCTGCAGTTTAAAGTTAAGACGACTGTCGAGTATAATACCAAGGTCACGGATGGACTTAACACGAGAGAGAGACGAGTTAGAGAGAGTATAGTTAAATGAAATAGGAGAAAGAGAGTGAGAGAAAGAAATAACAGAACATTTATCAGGGCACAAGCGAAGTAAGTTGGATGAACACCAATGAACAAATGCATTAAGGTAATGCTGAAGACTCATGCAATCAGAAGAAGAGGACACAGGTAAAAAGATTTTGATATCATCCGCATAAAGGAGATGACCATCAGGAGGTAAAACATTACAGACATCATTGATGAACAAAGAAAACAGAAGTGGACTTAGCACACAACCCTGAGGGACACCTGACGTACAAAAAAACTCCTCAGATAAGTACGACCCGGTTTTAACCCTGCAAGATCGATTACTTAAGTATGAGGACAGCCAGCTAATAATGCCATCACCAAAACCAAGTTTAGATAGTTTAGCTAGTAATAAAGAGTGGGGCAAACTATCCAATACAGCATGAAAGTCAGTGTATATTGCATCAAGTTGGGTACCTGCCTCAAAAGATCTTAAAATATTGGTAACAAAAGACATGAGATTAGTTGAAGTAGACCTACCAGGCATAAACCCATGCTGTTTAGGGCTAATAGCGGAACTACAACTATGAAGTATGGTTGGAAAGATACATAGCTCAAAAGTTTTGGCTGTGGCGCATGTTTGAGTTATCCCACGATAATTAGAGACAATGCTACGGCATCCCTTTTTGTGTACCGGAAAAAGCCAACAGGATTTCCAAAGAGCAGGAAAGACCCCGAGAGAAAGTGAAAGGTTGAAAATTTTCGCAAGGTGTGGAGCAAGCACGTCCTTACAGTTTATTAAAACTGAGGCAGGAATGCCATCTGGACCAGGAGTGAAAGAACGTTTCAACTCAAATAACACCTGTACAACTGTTTCAGAGCTAACTGAAATATCAGAGAGATTAATTAAGTTCTCTGGCGTGTAGAGTAGCCCACCCTCGATAAGGTTAGGGTCACTAACCGGTGGCTCAAACATTTGGGAAAAATGTGCAGAGAATAGCTCACAGATCTCAACAGGCGTAGAGGCAGTTCGAGAATCAAGTACCATTTCATTAGGTAACGTATTGCACCCTCTTCGTACCCTAACAAATCGCCAGAAGGATGCTGGATCAGAACGGAAACGCGATTGCAGTCTACTCGAATAGGCCTCAAAACGAGCCCTGTTGTACAATCGATGCGCAGAGGCAGCGTACTTAAATAAACGAAAGTTGTAGGCAGATCGGTTCAGACGATATCTGCTAAGAAATTTCACACGATCCTTTTTGAGGTTGCGAAGAGTACGATTGGACCAGGAAGGATTAGGAGGGTATCGAAAAATAGGTGTACATGAAAGGAGTGCAGAGGATAACAAAGTATTAAACGATAGGACAGCCTCGTCGACCGATGTACATTGATAAAAAAAGACCAGTCGGCACGAGTTAGAATGGAATTAAGTTTACGATAGTCTGTAAGACGAAAATTATAACGAACACTCAATGAATTAGGAGCAGAAGGCAATTCATTCCTAACCCTACTAGCCCTAAATAAAGAAGACGGTAACGCAATTTCCAGAGCAGGATGATGGGCATCCTGGGGCAGGAGCAGTGACGAAGCAGGATACATAGAAGAACAAGCAGCAGCAGCAGAGTTAGAGAGCACCAGGTCCAGATAATGATTTGAATGGTTATGCACCCCGTTCAGCTGATAAAGTTCATGCAAATTTAACACATCCACAAAGCAGGAACTGGATGAATTCAAAGAGATATGTGGCACACAATGTCTCATAGGTAAAGATGAATCTGATCTTACTGCGGCTGCAGGAGACCACCCTAACGCCGGTTGATTTAAGTCGCCAAGAAGGATAAGATGATCATTCGGTTTCATTTGCATGTATGCATCGCTGATGAAAGCAGAAAGGGATTCGAAATAGTTGCGGTCGCTGCTCAAATACGGTGGCACATAAACAATCCCCACATAAAGACGAAACTTAGGAAAAGAAACACGAATACATAAAGCTTCAAGCGTAGGTTGATTCATGTTAAGTGCCACAGACGGATAACGACTGGAACATGCAACCAGCACACCACCCCCACGCGATCGTTCATTGTTTAACCTGCTGCGATCGCAGCGTTATATGTTGTAGGCATCACTATCAAGGACCATGTTGGATGGAATCGATTCATTTAACCAGGTTTCAGTAAGGGCAAGCATTTCAAACCCTGATTCATTCGCAGAAAGGCGCAATTCATTATATTTGGTGCGAAGGCCTCGAACATTTTGGTAATAGATCACGAAGGGGTCTATTAATTGTGAGCTATCCGTTTGGCAAACGGGCTGATCTGTGGTGAGCGGTTCGTGTTGCTGAGATTGTTCTGTGATTGAAGCCCCACCCCCGGTGATAACTGAGGGGGTGTGGGAGGAAACTCCAGTTGGATAGCCTCTAGGATCTCGGTCATCTGGGATGGTGATTGAATCCCGCGCTGTGGGGATGGTGATTGAATCCCGCGCTGTGGGGATGGTGATTGAATCCCGCGCTGTGGGGATGGCGATCGATGTTCCAAAAAATGATTCGGATGAGCGGTGGTTTTTGGCGCAGCTGAAGAGCAATTTGAACTGCTTGAACGATGCGAAGTAAGCGCAGAAGGGTCAAATCGGGCCCTTTCATGTATACGTTGCTTTGGTAGGCCGCGATCAACAAACTCACGAACAGTAAGTGAAACTGGCCAAATAGTAGATTAAAGCGCCAGATCCTTAAGTGATTTAAGAATACTCACTTTAAACGATATAAAGGACATCAAATCAAGGTTCGCACCCTTTTTCGTGAGACGGTAAACATCTATGTTGTCGGTTGGCAGCACAGCTTTAAGCCACACACGCATATCATCAGCGGAGACATGCGATTTGATATTCGTGAAGTATAACCATACTTTCTCTGCTATGCCAGTGTTCGTGGTATCATGGTTTAAAACAGGATCAGAAGATGATTTTGTATTTGTTCGGCAGTGCCCAGCACTAATATCACTAGTCACCTTAGTACGATGAGTGTAGTGGTTGCAGCTATCAGAAGCTTCCACAGTGTTAGTATCGTTCGCTGCTTGTTGGATATCTGCAGTGAGCTCCATTGAGTTGGTAAATGTACGGCGAGTGGATGCTGTTTTAGTCGTTCTGGTATTAGTGGCGTTGAGTGACGATGCATTAGTGGACATGTGCGTTCGCGATGCGTGAGAAACAGACGGCTTAGCTAATATGGGTGTTAGCTTATCAGCGAGAGCGAGGATCTCAGGAAGCAAATCGCTCTTGATAGTCGATCTAAGAGAAGAGAGAGATGAGTCAATCGTGGTGAGAATATCTGCTTTCACCAACTCGAGTAGGGCTGCTATCTCACTTGTGAGAAGTGAGTTTGTGCCATTGCGAAACTCGTTACATTTTTTGCACAACCACAATAATTGATTATTCCGCCCAAGCTCACGAGTAGAATCACGGGACAAACCCGTGCAATGGGTATGATGGTTGGAACCACAAACACCGGCGCAGGACACCAAATTTGCACTATCGGTGGGTGCATTGCAGGTTGAACACTGCATAACGATGACACAGCAGAAACTGATGACTGACAGGAGCAGGAACGAAGCCAAACAATATCTCGGCAAAAATGACGAAATAACAGGAGACTAGGTGCAAGAACTCAAGTGCAACTTGATAACAATCGAAGGCACGCACTAGCCAGTACAAGCAACTCAGCAGCACCAATGTTGCAAATGTTGAAAATTAGGCAGTAACTCGGCAAAACAGCATCAAAAATCAGGAGCACAAGGAAGGCACAACCACTCGGTTTGACAGTCGATCTCTCTCTAATTATTAAAATAGGATATTTTTCATTTGTCGCGTTCTCACACGGCAGTTCTGTTAGAAAATATCGCTCAACCCCACTGTTCCGTGAATGTCCCTACGTTGTGATATTTAATGTTTTTAACACGTAATAATTAATCGTTTGCTCTCTGCTGGAAAATAAAGTTCACTTCTTTTATTGACACCAATTGATCCGTGCTTCCCTTGGCTTCGGCTTGTGACAAGTGACTCAAAAAATGGCGGTACCCCTGTCACAGCGGTAGCTCCCTAGACCCACACTAATGACAAAACGTCAGCTGCCATAATCCGGCACTATGGTACATTGGCAGGTCATTTGAGATCGAACACCTGCTTTTTCACTGAGGTAGGGCTTCCTGTTGCGATTTTTTTTATAAGCATTCTGAGTTATTCATCGCTGGATGAATAACAAAAATATTTGCCTGCAATTTTTTGACAGTTCAAGAGAAAAATTGTAATAAAACGTGTTTAAACATTAGTTTTCGCTAATTTCCAAGTCCCAACTGTTCTAGTGGTATATTCATTTCTAATAACAAGAACCCGTTGTTCATGAATAATTTTGTTAAATTACGATATTTTTATCTGACGCAGATTCGTGGTGTATGAACCCAAAAAGATTGGCAAATATTTTTTTGACACTTGAAGGGAAATGATTTGCTAATTAAGGAAAGGACTGTGTGAGCTAACCTATTAATTAGCTATGTATTGCAGGACTTCGGTATTTCGTTTATTTTAATCCTTAATGTAAATCTTTTTATCTTAAGCATAATCATTTCATTTTGGTTTTGATTTTCGCGGCTACAAACGCTTTTGATAAGTCGTACATATCGGATATTAGGCCCGATTATTAAACACAAATTGTAAAGACAAGTTGTCAAAGTCCTTGTAAAGACAAGGACTTTGACGTTTGACGTTTAATTGTTCGGCCGCATTTCCGTTGCGCTCCGTGATTTTTCAATAATTCTCTTGTGTTTTCTGCGTCGCATCGCATTGTTGCCTTTTCTACGGACTATTAAACTGTTTAACATCATCGCTTCGTCTTGGCGAATTGTTTAGTTGCATCACAACTGTGGTTTCCTGCTGTTTTTTCCTGCTCGGCTTAGCAGTGTTGTGCTGTGATTACGCGTGATTTCGCGATGGCGGCTATTTGCTTCTCGTGTGCTGAACCGCTAGAGGCCACCGGCTGCATCATCAGTTGTGCATATTGTGACGCTACGTTCCACCACGGCTGTTGCAAATTGCCCCCCGAGCTGATTGACGCAGTATTGTCCAATGTCGACCTGCACTGGAGCTGCATTGGCTGCACTAACATACTTAAAAATCCGCGCTGCCGTTCGGTAAAAGAAATAGGCGCCCAGGTCGGTTTCCAAGCCGCCCTCAACTCAGCTGTAGCAGCTATTGGCAAGCTCGTTGAGCCTATTGTCGCCGAAGTTCGCAGTGGTTTTACCCTCCTTCAAACTGCATCCACGCCTCACAATCGGAACTCTGATCCTCGACCAGCTACTGGTAGAAAGCGGAGGCGTATAATCGAGGATTCGGCATCTCCTGGTGTAAACAAAATTGTAAACAGTCGCGGCAACACCCTTTGTGCCGCGTCATCGCCAAACGCATACACCAACACCACGATTGCCGTCCAGCCGGCACCTACCAGTGTTGCGAACGGTGACGTTCATCGACATAAAATTGTAAACATTCATTCGATTTGAAGCTTCCCATTCCCATCTCTCTCTGTCATTTGACATTCCCGTCAAAAAATGTCATTTGACATGAAGACATTTTCAAGATACATTCATTTGACATTCGCCAACCTGTATGAATCGTGAACTGTGTCGTATTGCAAACGACCGTATTCATGTCAAACTACAACAGAGCGTGCGGTGCAAAGGCTTTCGTTTCACTAGTTTTTGCTATTTCACTAGAATCCCCATATTCAGCGACGATTTACTTCATAATCCTCCGATCGTATCGATTTGTGTTGTTCAAAAAATGTCAAATGACATTCAGACTACATTGTTTACATTTCATGTCATTGCATCAGCCCTGACGGTAGCGACACGAATGAATTTCGTTTAATGACAGTCGTGTCGTGGAAGCATTGAATGTCATCAGCCAAAAATTATTTTGACCGGCTGTTTACGGTGACTGTCATGAAAAATGTCAACAGTTAACAACACTGGCACCTACACAACCGCATGAACTGGTGGGAACCGATCCGTTATCATCACCGCTTCAAGCTGCACCTCGTGAGCCATTCACAGATAGGATCTGGATCCGCCTATCCCGCTTATCAACGGCCGTCACTGTGGAACAAGTGGTCGCTTCTGTAAAGCGTCGCTTAGCCACCGATGACGTTATAGCGTATTGCCTGCTGAGAAGAGGGGTTAGTGTGGACAGCATGAATTGGCTTTCATTCAAAGTGAGGGTCCCGGCTATCCTTCGAGATGCGGCACTCACACCATCCACCTGGCCCGTCGGTATCGGTGTACGTGAGTTTTTTCAATCCCGTCAACACGACCACCAAACCTCATCTCCTATAGCCACCCGAAACCGCTTTACTACACGCACACCAGCTACTAGTACTGAACACCGCTACACCACACACACATCAACAACGACTCACCGTTTAGCCGCACGCACGTCTACTCCACCTGATCCTGAAACAACATCATCACAACAGTGTCACCCCCCGGTGAATGATACCTTGGAAGCACCCAACTCAACACTTGTTTCTGGACCGCCCCAAAACCACCGTGCTTCATCTCCGCACCTACACCAGTCTACAATCGATCGCTTTTTTCTCAACTAGACGAAGTTCCGCTCATTGCACGCAACAAACACGCCAAGCCTCATGCTCTGACAACGCAGCTCAATTGACTTACCGTTTACCCGCTTTATCCAACCGCCACAATGACAACGCTACCGCTGAGTATTTAAGCTGCTATTATCAAAACGTTAGAGGTTTGCGTACTAAAACAAAAGAAATTCACTTAGCTGTATCGGAGGCTGACTTCAATCTCATCGCACTCACGGAAACTTGGCTTGTTGACAACATTCCATCTGCTCTTCTCTTCAACAACAACTTCTCTGTTTACCGCTGTGATCGCTCTCTCAGCGGCTCTAGCTCTCGTGGTGGTGGTCTTTTGCTAGCCGTTTCTAACGCATACGAGTCGATAGAATTACCTTCCCGTGATCGTTCTCTCGAGTATATTTGTGTGCGCGTCGCCTGTAATAACGCACATCTGTACGTCATGGTAGTATACATTCCACCGCAGCTTAGCTCCGAGATATCGACTCTTCGCTCTCTACATGATTGTATCAGCAGCTTCACTCTCACACTGAAGCCTTCGGATCTGCTGTTTGTTATTGGCGATTTCAATCAGCCTAGCATAAGCTGGTCCACAGCTGATCCTTCGTCCTCGCCAGCATACTCATCAATCACGCACTATGAACCAACTGCGCGCTCACTGGCCAACAACACCTTTGTGGATGGATTTAAATTTAACGGATTAGTGCAACTTAATCACATCAATAATTCGCACGGACGCATGCTTGACCTGCTCTACGCTAAAAATGCTGCAGCTAAATTGTGTTCGCCTGTCTTTCCAAGTGTTGTTCCGCTTGTACCTCTTGACTCCTACCATCCGGCGTTAGACTTCAATATACGTATTAACTCGTCGACCCGACGCAATTCGACGACTCGACAAAACTCGACGACAACCGCATTTTATCGTTATAACTTTGCTAAAGCTGACTATGTGAAACTGAACGACATAACATAACTATAACAGGTTTCGATATCGCAGATATTTGAGTAAAATTCAACGTAACCTCTGCAGGTGGCCTGACTCGTTTTGGCGCTTCTACAACAGCAAAACAAAATCCACGCATACATCGAAATCCATTACGTACAAAGGAGCAACAAGTGCCAACACTAATGAAATGTGCAATCTCTTCGCGGATCGCTTCGCAGATTGCTTTTCACCGGCCATGAATGATACCGATACCATTGATGCTGCTCTCGTCAACACTCCGGCTGGAGCAATTAACATGAGCACTCCTTTCATCGACAGTGAGATCGTTTTATCTGCCCTAGCGCAACTAAAGCCTTCCTTCGCTCCTGGACCCGACGGAATTCCTTCTACCGTGCTGAAACGCTGTCAAACGACAGTAGCACCTATCCTTGCAAAATTGTTCAATGCATCGCTAGCCAATGGCTACTTTCCCAAAGCATGGAGGAAATCTTGGATGGTTCCTATTTACAAAAAGGGCGACAGGACAGATGCCATCAACTACCGGGGTATTACATCCTTGTGTGCCATTGCCAAGGTGTTCGAACTAGTGATATACAAAAATCTGCTACATGCATGCCGCAGCTACCTAAGTCCGTATCAACATGGACTCGTGCCAAAAAAGTCGACTACCACGAACCTGGTTGAATTTGTAACCTATTGCACTAGTCAAATTGATGCCGGAGCTCAAGTCGATGCAATTTACACCGATCTAAAAGCAGCATTCGACTCTCTTCCGCACGCAATTCTTCTCGCTAAACTCGATAAGCTAGGAGTTCCCAGCCCGCTCGTACAGTGGCTTAAGTCGTACCTAATTAATCGCACATACATCGTGAAAATTGAAAAGCACATGTCCAAAGAAATAGTCAGCAGCTCGGGTGTGCCACAAGGAAGCAACATTGGCCCGCTTCTCTTCATATTGTTTATCAACGATGTTACCCTCGCTTTACCTCCCGACAGTATCAGTCTGTTTGCCGACGACGCAAAAATTTTTGCGCCTATTAACAACACAGGTGATTGTACATTCCTGCAAGACTGCATCGAAATTTTCTGTTCGTGGTGCAAGCGTAATGGACTGACTATCTGCATCGAGAAATGCTACTGTGTGTCTTTTAGTCGATGCAGGAGCCCAGTGACTGGGACCTACTTCATGGACGGCACTGCAGTTAATCGACAGAATCATGCCAAAGACCTGGGCGTTCTGCTTGACTCTAGTTTGAACTTTAAACAGCATATTGATGACGTTGTAGCCAGAGGAAATCAATTACTTGGCGTGGTTATCCGGACAACTAATGAATTCCGCAACCCCATGTGCATCAAAGCTGTGTACAACTGTATCGTTCGTTCGGTTCTGGAATATTCGTGCGTAGTCTGGAGCCCAACTACCGCTTCTTCAATTGCTCGAATTGAGGCGATTCAACGTAAGCTCACGTGATATGCCCTACGCCTACTTCCCTGGCAGGATCGCAATAATCTTCTTCCGTATGCTGCGCGGTGCCGTCTTCTAGGCATTGAACCTCTTTCGGTTAGAAGACGCAATGCACAGTGTTCTTTCATCGCTGGATTGCTAAATGGCTCTATCGACTCATCGCCATTGTTGCATCGAGTCGATATCTATGCACCATCCCGAACACTTAGGTCTAGAGAAACTCTACGGCTCGCTCAACCCCGTTCCAGTGCTGGTCGGTCAGACCCTATGTTCCGCATGTCGGCTGTCTTCAACACTGTCTCGGATTGCTTCGACTTCGACATCTCAACTCAGTGCTTCAAGGAACGTCTCCGGCTTTTGCCGTGGCCGCAGTGAATTGCGATGCAAATCTTGTTTTTGCTATGTATTTTTTTTTATTGAACTGTTACATCTTAATCAGGCCATACGGCCCGTTGAAGATTAATAAATAATAATTATAATAATAAAAAATCGGAAGATTTGTATTATGACATCCGTTTGTGTTGTGTCTTGGAAAAATAAAATTTGACAAAACACAAACTCACAAGCATACTGCCAAGATATGTATTATGAAACACAAACGGAAATCCAAAATTATCAAACTGCTTTCAGTCAGCTTTTTGTCACGGAAAGGTGCCAATCTCAGATTGGTTGACCGACGCAACACAAGAACAGAGTTGTTACTGTAGCTTTCACGACAAAATATAAGTATTTCATTTAAGAAATTATCAAATTTTATCATTTTAAACAAAAATATGTGTACTGCCATATCCATACAAATGGCGATATGCTGGAGATACTGGTAACGTGCTGCTGTTTTGGGTTAAGAAGCTGCTGTTATTTCCTTCCTCTGTTGTACTTCGATGGTAGTCGAAAGATGAAGGGCTCACGCACCCGGTTTGCGTTCAACAGCATTGGATTCCAGCAACTTCTTTAGTGTGTGAATCTTTCAATAACCAACAGCAGAGGCACATGTAATTATCACATCTAATACTGCTTACACTTTTAGGAATAACAAAGACTCGGAGGGCTTGATCTCCGCCAGAATGTCAAGGAAAATTTCCTTCGACACACGAAATTTTTTCTTAAATCTGAAATTAACAACCACGAAATGAAACATGTATAACACGGTTTGCACAAATGATCCACATGCATAACTCACGCTTGGTTGGAAAGCTGCAACGAGTCGAAAACACTTCGAAGCAGTCGGCGCTGTTTTGCCAGATCTACCGTTGTTTCTTCTTCACAGCTGCTATCGTCACTTACAAAGTAGGAGAAAATCATTTCGATGTTTTAAATAAGGATCGTTTATCAAAACGATCGTGTCTTAAATAAACATGTTTACGTTTTTTATTTTGATTTTGAACATTTTGACACATCGCAAAGGCTTTGACACAGCTTCAACGAAAGAAAAAATTTAACGAAACTTGTCTGTCACAAGAACGGTTTCAAAATGCATAACTATTTTCCGTTTGTGTTGACGCACTTGTCTTGTGTCATTTCCGTTTGTGTTTAATAATCGGGCCTATTTACTGATTTTTATGGTGGGATGATTAGAAAAAAAACAGAAGTATCTCCAATCGAATATCAAAAATGTAACATACTAAGGTCGAAGCCGTACAGATCTGTTCGGAGCAATTCGGAGCCAACACTGAAGCCTTTACTCGGCAGTCAGAGGCATTAAGATCGGTAGGACCGTCAGAAATGATTCCGACTCCAGACTAGCCGCTCCGTGCGACAACCGATGACTCCAACGGTTCCGAATGACTCTAGATGGCTCTATAGGCTTCGGACGGCAACGAGCGAAACTGTTGGTTTAACAATCCATCACTAGTTGTTGCAAAGTTTCCAAGTGTGTGTTTCTTGTTATTTTCATTCCTATTTCGTTTCTAGGCAGACGCAAATCTGTTTTTCCATATAGAATGTGCAATTGAGTCTGCACAAAATTATGCTAATATTCAGAATTTAATTGAAACATAAAACGTATGAGTTTGCATTCGATTTAATGTTTCTTAAGGGTCTCGGTTTTTCTGTACGTACATGTAGAATAAGTTTGTTAGATGTTATGGGAACATTAATGTTAATTTAGAAAAATATAGCAACACAATGATTGTTCTTCTCTGGAAAATTGAATACACTTCTACAAATAGTAATAACAGATTTTTGGTTTGCAATTAGACAATTAGACTATGGTGATGAGCTCCTGAAATCAGCTTGCAATTGCTATTGTGTTTGGACAATAGCAAAAAAGGCATTGGTGCCGGGTTTAACGAAACATCAACGTTCAGCAGAGCAACGTGGTCGAGCACCGTGCGTGTGGCGCATGAGCTTCTGGGGGAACGGCAGCGATAAGTCAAACAAGCTTGGTTCGTAGACTTATTATATTGTTCGATAATTATACCCTATTAATATTTTAGCATGCCGAAAACACGAAGTGAAAAGGGAATGGAAGTCGTGGAAGCTGGATCCACCCGCTTGGCAAAGAGTAACTCATTTTGATTCCTCTCGCTACCCCTGGCCCTAGCTTGGAAGGAATCATGCGACACACTCGCACTCCACTACCCCATCCCATGGAAAAACGCTCCCACCATCGAGGTGTTGACCAAAATTTCGCTGTGTGCATGAGACGCACACTCGCACTCCTCCACCTCTCCACAGCTGAACGCTCCCACCGTTGCGAATTTGCGAGAATTTTTGCTCTGAGCGTGAGACCCTGAAGCGCCAGAGATGACCCGACAGACAAAGAGAACGAAATTTTCAGGCGAGGGGTAGGTAGAAACACGCGGTGGGGGCCCGGCCCAAGATCGGATCCAAAGTCCGTTGTTTTGGGCTCGAAATTAAAAATGGCGGATGGAGCGCTACCACGGAGAGAATGCGCTCTCTTGCTTGCCTTTAAAATACACGAGGCGCTCTCGCTGTAAAGAACGCTCGCTCGCGCTGTTTCATCGTATTTTCCTCATACCCCTTCCTTCCCGTTTCTTTCGGCTTGCGCAGCGTTGAACTGGTACCCCCTCCCACTTGATTCCAGCGAATTGCGCTGCGCTGGACTGACACCCCCTCCCGCTCGTTTCTTTCGTAGCACGCTGTGCGCTTCCCTTCATTCGGACTTGGTGCACCCGAATCAAAACAAAAACTTGAACACATCAAACTTGGTTTATATTTTATCACTTTTATTGCAAATAAAGGGGCATTTTCACACATAGCTTCACACAATCTTGCCACAAAATCACACACATTATTTATATAAAAAAAATCACCGTATTTAAAATAGTCGCCTATCTGCATGGATACCGTTGTTAATGTTCAATACAGCAAACAAATATTAAAATGAAGCAACGCAAATCACACATTTAGGATAAATGATAAAAAATAAGCGCAGCTTCATTTCAATGTGCACAACACTTCAACACTTAGCGAAACTTCGATCGCCCGGGACTTAGGCTAACACGCGCGCAGCCTTTCACGGTGAACGCTTGAGCTGAACTGTCGATTTCGTGTGGTGGCAAGAAGGGGAGCGCACAGAGGAACACTCGCTGCACTAGTGCGAGCGAGACACCGATACCCGCATGCCGCTGCGAGAAAACCAAACTGAGCGCGCAGGCTGAAAGTGAACGCACACATTCACACATGTGTAATTGTGTGAGTGCAAAAACTGTGTAGAAACCAAAACACGCTCGCGGCTCCGAGCAATTCCGCGAATTTCCAACCGTCTCCCCATGCTTCTACATGCCCCTCGCCTGAAAGTCGCACACTTTTTCATTCTCATTGCTAGTAGGGGACACTATGTGTAAAGACGATCATAATTCGATATAGTCAAAATGCGTCGATTATCGTTTCATTTATCTGGTAATGATGTTTTCACTTCATCAAAATTTTAAACATTAACAACTAGGCTGATAACAATAATTGAAATGTAAATCAGAATAAATTAAATTCATTTGAAGTAAAATAAGTTCCATTATACTCTATTTTGACCAAATGATCAACACTTGTACATAGTGCCATTTACTTTGTGTTCTTCACTCTCGCGCTGTGTTGTGATCGTTCGAAACTCATTGCCAGAACGAATGCAAATTTCATTTGGGAAGGATTGGTGCTGGAAGATGCAGCGAAAATCATTAAATGTT
This sequence comes from Anopheles arabiensis, assembly GCF_016920715.1. NCBI lineage: Eukaryota > Metazoa > Arthropoda > Insecta > Diptera > Culicidae > Anopheles > Anopheles arabiensis. Next base: position 22,773,004 of record NC_053519.1, read on the forward strand.
AATAGAAAAGTGGTTAAGTTAATCGTGAAAGATGTCAACGCAGGCGTAACTGCAGTTTGTTTTGTTACATGATCTACGGGTAGGTGCATGCATAAGAAGAAGAATCTTGCGAATGATGTTTGTGTTCTAACAATCGTTCTGCTTTTAATGTTTGTTTATTTTTCTGTTATTTTCCATCACACCTAGCTACTTCATTGCCAAAGCTCCTGATAACAGATCAAAGCAGATGGATCGGGCATACAGAGTCGCCATTTAACATTAAATATCTTCTTGATCGGTAAGTTTTAAACAGTACTAGTTTTGTTCACCATTCTAATGCTAGATATATCTTTCATTCCTCAGGAATACGCATCAAGTGTTTTTCTTCCAACAGCACGCGCCATCGATGGAGCAAGCAGCCAACGTTTACACGTTCCAGCCAAAACCAAAACAAACCGTGCCGCATCTGTCGTGTGTTTTCGAAGACGACAATTGTGAAATTGAAATGGACAGTGTACCAAAAACGGCTTGACTTGTTTGTAAGTGGTAGACAATCGTGTTTTACAAATTGAAGATTGCTAGTAGACTGTGGACAGTTGTTAATTGGAATGGAAAACCCTGTATGCTGTCGAGTTGAGCTTTTGAATATTAAGGTCGATACATAACTCCTCAAATATTTTTGCCATAAATATACGAAATATATATTCGTATCCCTTTGATTTCACCAAGGGTCCCACTAGATCCAGATAAATTTTTTGAAATGGTTCGCTTGCTGTTGTTGTGAGTTTAATCGGTATTTTAGGTTCATTTTTCTTTTTATACATTTTGAATTTTTTACATTTTGTGACCATTTTTCTTACATCTGCTTCTATACCTTTCCACGTATATTTTTGTCTTATGGTATTTAAGGTGCGAGGAATTCCTGCATGACCTGCTGTAGGTAAAATATGATGTTCATTCATTATTAGAAACTTTTTATGTTTTTCTTCATCTTTTAGCACTTTAATGTTTTTGTTGATGATTATTATCCTCGGTAATCCTTTTATCTTTAATTTGTAAACAACGTCAAATAAAATACTCTTAAGGACTGAATGACATAAACGCCTTCTAAGACGGAAGAAAATACTGTCTTTTCTCGATGTGAATTTATCTGTCAAACTAAGACTTCGGCACAAAAATACCTCTCGTACGTGTAATAAGGCAAGATAATTGTTCTGTCACCTTTTACATTTATTATTTAATTTATTGATTTTGTTTGGCTTCATACGAAAGAATCATTCGTTGTTTCCCATTTTTGTTGTTTTTATTCATCATTATCAAGAAATCCAATACGCTCATACCGACATTGACAGTAGAAATACTAAATTTACTCTCGAGCAAATCGGAATTGAGCATGCCCAATTCCGATTTTCCGACTGGCATCTATCTGTCAAACCCTGTTTGAAGGATAGATTCCAAAATCGAATGACAGTATTTTCCTCCGTCTAATAAGGCCATAAGACACATAATTACACGTGCTTTTCCAACTGCGTGTGGTAGATTCGGAGACTGTCACGGTCGCCATGTGGTAGATTCGGAGACTGTCACGGTCGCCATGTGGTAGGTTAGGCGGGTCTCAAACCGTTTCGGTGAGTCAATGCGCGGAGCGCAGTGAAAGGGTGTGGGACGAGGAAGGGGATCGTACGGAACGCGACACCAAAATGTATACACATTCGTCGCGTATCGGTTACGTCAACCCGTTCACACTTACGCTAAGTTCGAAAAGAAGCACTTGCTTACGTCGGCGGAATCGCGGACTGGATCGACCTTGCGCGTCGAGTTGATGACCGAGGCGGAATCGGACACCGTGGGAGAAGTTGGGTGGAAGTAGTGCAAACGTGCACTTTACTTCGATGAGGGTAATGCTGATCGGTCAACTGACTGAACAGTTGATAACCAAAAGTGATTATCAAATTGGGCAGAGCCTTCGGCGGAATCTGCAAATTGGTGAGATGCACCAGAACACGAGTGATCTACGTGTCTATGGAAGGTGAACTGACTTCGCCATCAATTCGAGCTTTATTTATAAGAAAGATGGTGTGAAAGTTGCGACGCATTTGGCAACCAGATGTATGTCAAATGTGAGCTTTCGTTTGGTTTTCCGGGTTTGGGTTTTTTACAGGTGTCTCTTAAATTATACCTAGCGTGCCTGTGTTTTATCAACTATCCGTGCATTGTGGATGTAGTGAACGTTTTCCTGTTTATGCCTGGGGTTTTACGGAAGTTTAATTGCTTATCCCTATTTATGTTTTGGGGTAAAACACAAGAACGTTTACGCTTCTGGTGTTTAACGTTTCTTTACCTGGCTGCTGGCTATGCGCTTGCGCTTCTGGTGGTTAACGTCTTTTTACCTGACTTTTGGCAATGCTAAGCTAGATTTGACCTACTGTTAGCAGTAAATCTGCTACATGCGTACACAACGTGAATTCCCCTTTTTTATTATCTTTTTCTGACAGCTCGGCCGGGTTGCCAAGATTTTACAATTGTACAAGGTTTGGACATTATTCGGTTGACAGTTGATGTATGAGGTTGACGTTTATGATCCACATACGCCTACAAAATGGTTTAATTTCTTCATGAATGCATCTTCCTTTTTATTTTCATTTTTTAGTACCAGACACACCTTCCCTTTTTTGTTTTTTAAATGTTCCCTGATCTGTGTCAATGTTCCCCGTAGGTGAACTAAGTTAATGATCTATGGAATTTTAATAATCTCTTTTCCTATCTCAGTTTCTTTAATATTATAGCAAATTTGCAATTCCACAAATACAATTGGTACGCTGGGCTGATCAGTTCCCATTGTTCCGACACTGTTTGCTTCTTGTTCTTTATCAATATCCGAATTTGCTCTTCTTGCCTTTATAGATTGTGCTCTTGTGACAGCTAAGACTTGTTGGTTTAGGTGTGTGGTGTAATCGCTGGTGGCAATATGGCATAATTAGGCTTGGAAGTCCGTGTCCCCAGCATCACACCTATCGCTGTCGTGACTTCGACCTCAAAGGTTAGTCAGCAGGAAAGGTAGCAATAGGATAACGGAAGCGTTACAAGCCGTTAGCACAGATGTTAGAGTTAGAACATCTAGAACAGAGTTAGAACAGATAAGGGCACGAAGCCTAGCACACAAAGCGTAGCACACGAAGTATGGCACATGAAGCGTAGTACACGAAGCGTAGGGCCGAGCAAAGCAACCCAGATAGCAAAGCCGAAGGCCTTTGTATGGGAGCCATCGCGCTGATCAAGGCTCACTTTTTCGCGCGCATAAAGCAAAATGTGCGCGAAGGCGAAAAAAAACCGAAAGCGCTTCGTGTCCTCTCTCGTGTTTCTAGTTTCATTCTCTCTCGCATGTCATCACTCTCTCCTAGTTTTTCGGATTGAAATGAGAATTCACTCTCTTGATTTGGTTGCGGCAGTCTAGCTGCTTCACACTCTTTATTCTCTTCATTTTGCAGTTCCCACAAGAGGATTCACACATGTGTTCTCACATACTTACATACACACACACACGGTGGTTGGAAGCCTGGTGCGGCTGTTTCCAATTCTGTCTTTTCTTCTTCCCTCTTCACACCGCGCTGGAGCCCGTGGTGGTTCGCGTGTTCAGCCTGCTTGGTTCAGGAAAGATGTCATCAGATTTGGCGCGCCTCAACCGCTGTGTTGTATGAAGGCTGTTGATGAAAATACACAATTAATAGACACACTTTGTTAAAAAGATTACACTTCATTCAAAGATGTGACAAACTTACCTTTGTGCTTGAGGATCAATTGAAACTTGAACACCTGTGCACACAGTGTCACACTTTTTAAGTAGTTTGAGGAACAGCTAGCGGTAGCAGCACACATCTGAAACTTGTAATGTACAAAACATTGCATATTAGAATAATATTAGAATTAGAATAAATGTCACATAGCACTAGACACTTAGAAAAGGACACTTACCCAAACAATTAGATGATAAAAATTCGTCCTCCGATGAAGCAGAAAGAACACGCAGGAAAAATAGTTCACGCAGCACACAAACACACACTCTCACGTCCACGGTTCAGAGCACACTGAAGTTGCTCTTTGGCTTGGATGGAAAAGAGCAAACACCCTGATGAGTGCGATGCAAGGTGGATTAAAAATATCAGGTGGTGGATTAGGGCCTTTGGGGGGTCGCCATAGTTGAGGGACTTTACGTCATTTTAGAACCGTTGACCATTGGTTTCCGCACACAAAGCTTAGCAAATATAACAGATTTCTTTGTTATTATGTGCATTTTAGTGCGTCTATTGATTTTATCGAAAAAACGTAATATATTAACAAAAGATTTGATGATTTGTTTATGCACGAAATTTAAAATCATGCTAGCATGAGTTCTAATCTCAAGTAAATTGTCCATGCGGCTCGTAGATAATGAGGAATTAAGGTAAAAATAGAAAAAAAGTAATGATTTCTTAATTTTTATCATCAAAAATGTCGAAAACACAAAGAATTCTGGAATAAATTCACAGAATAACACAAAATAACACACTTTAATGTATGTTTCAATGTTAAATAAGAACTCTTCTTCTTCTTTGGCTCAACAACCGATGTCGGTCAAGGCCTGCCTCTACCCACTTGTGGGTTTGGCTTTCAGCGACTAATTGATCCCCACATAGCAGGATAGTCAGTCCTACGTATGGCGGCGCGGTCTATTTGGGGCTTGAACTCATGACGGGCATGTTGTTAAGTCGTACGAGTTGACGACTGTACTACGAGACCTGAGAAATAAGAACTCCCAAAGTTCAAAATATATTTTTAAAGAATGTTTATTCGAAAAAATGGGGTAGATAAATTATATGAACAAATTTAATAAATGTAAACAAAGTTTGAATCCTGGGGACCTTACGTCAAGTGACGAATTGTCAAAATGCACTAGAGTCCACCACCTGATATTTTTAAATCCACCTTGGTGCGATGGAAGAAAATGACGTGTGTTCAACAGGGATGGGTAGAATCCAACACACGAAGCGTGCAGGAGAATTCTCTTCGTGTGGCAAGAGAGAATTGACTAACACCCTGATGAGCGAGAACGCAACAAACGTTGTAGAATGTAGAAATGGGATAGGAATAGTGAGCGAAGGCAGTTTTTGGACATGAGGGGGTTGAAACTGGGAGAAACAGGCTTCGGTTGCTACTTGGGAGGTGCGTGAGAGCAAAGCAGGTGCGCATAAAAGTAGGTGTTAGATCGGACGATCGCTCTCTTCTGAATGTTCTTCGAATTGCACGGTGCGAGTGCGGGAGAGTATAATTGTACGGTGCGGTATTATACGAGTGCGTGAATAAAAGTTGGACAAAACCAACAGGTGCTTTAGATCAGAAATTTGAATTCGTGACAACGCGTCCACTGCTCCGTTTTTACAATCTTTCTCATAATGCACTGTGAATGAATATTCTTCAAGAGCTAACCTAAACTTAGTAAGTCTACAAGATGGGTCATTCATCGAGAAGAGATAAACCAGTGGTCGATGGTCTGTATAAATATCAAACTGTTTACCATACAAATATTGCCGGAAATGTTTGATTGCCCATACTATAGCAAGTAGTTCCTTTTCTATTGTGCCGTAATTTTTTTCTGCTTTATTTAAAGCTCTACTGGCGAAAGCTATGGGTCTTCTATTTTTATTACTCAAGACTACTCCTATAGCTTTCCCTGATGCATCTGTATGAAGTACAAATGTGTTATTCTTACTGATATCCGGAAATTCTAACACTGGAGGATTAAAAAACTTTTCTTTGAATATATTTTTTTTTCTGACACTCCATTCAAAGGGTACATTTTTCCTAGTTAATAGGTTCAATGGAATGCAAAGTTTTGCGAAATTTGGCATGTGTTTCCTATAATAGTCAGCGAATGCTATGAATCTTTTGGCTTCATCTGCAGTAGTTGGAATCGGCCATTCTTTAATGCACGCTATCTTGCTGGGATCAGGTCTTATACCTTCAGCAGAAATTAAGTGCCCTAAATAGACACCCGCTGCGCAAAGCGACGGAAGGCGTTATGGCGTTCTGAGAATTTTATCATGCCTTCCTTTTCTCTCCAACGGCAAATTTGTCGAGCAGCTCGTCGAGCTGCCCGTCCCTGGCTCCGCCTCATACCCCTCGCCTGAGCGCGCTGCCGAAGGTTTGGATGTGTTGGTGCGTCAGACGGCCAATCGCCAATCAGCCGTCGTCCGTGCTTTTTCCCTTCATAGCGCCATCTCTTTCTGGCGTGTGGTCAATGCTCGCGAGCTGTTGTGGCGCCTAAAAATGCCGTTAACAAACATTGCGGCGATCAAGTTGCATTTTCACAAATCAAACCAAAAAAGCGCAATGAGTTCAAACGCTGCCACGTAAAAATGACTAAGGAATCGTTAGTTAACGCTGGAGGGTTTGCTGTGCAACGCGCTGAACCCTAATTCGCATTGACACGTTCATCCCGGCGCTGATTTTCATCAACTTTCCGTTCCACCAGCATCAAGAACGCAAGCTGATTGTGAAACCGGCATACTGGAAAGTCCACTGGCAGTCCCTGGGACCTGCCATCGAACTGAACATTTTAAGCATTAAGCATAACTTTGTTACACTAAGCTTTTGCTTTCAAATGGTTTAGATTACACAGATCTGCTGAGCCGTATGCGCATCGGTGTGAGCCTGCGTGTGTGTGCACAACTGTCGCCAAATGTGTTTTCTTCCGGAATGTTATGATCCATCGGTCAAAGAAAGGAAGGTGCTGATGAAAGGCGGAAAGACGAATTGAGGCACTTGTCAATGGTAACTGATGACCGGGAGGAGGGAGTACTGACACACAGCTGTAGGAAGATTGAACAGTATACTTAAATTTCCAGCGGATGAGGGGGGGGGGGGTGGCCATGGGACTCCTACGATCATCGGTCACAGGCCCTAAAATTGTTGTAGCCATGGGGGGAGGGGAGGTGCAAATGGTTCTCCAGCCACGGAGCCCTAACGACCATCTTTCCGGGGGCCCTTGTCGTTAATACTCTGTCCACTTGTACACATACGGCATACTACAGCCTAGAGATCATCGGCGACCGCCTAGTCCACCTACTGTTAGGTCCGCCGCTACCTGCAGCGTATGCATCGGGCAGGAGACAGTGTGGCAGTATGCAAGTTGCACGCTGGATAGGAGCGGTCCCGCGGCACCGCCATCATTCCGCACATCTGGATGCCCGTCGTGGGTTCTAACCGCGTATGAACCGTCCGCCGTAGCAAGGGGTGACTATCCGGCTACGTGGTACTCAAGTCATGAAAAGGCCGGCATGATCGCATAGGCCGTATAATAATAATAATAATAATAATAAGAACTTAGCATATCAGTCCACACCCGGGGAAGAGTTGGTCTTGACTTTGTTGCTGCCGGGTGTCCCGCGGTGGCGCGACAAATGCACGGAATGCACTCGACCAAAACATGAACCTACCGATCCGAACCCATTCCAAGGCATTGCCGGTCAATCGGCGTCATGATACCGACTCCAAACCAACAAGCCACCAGATTGTCGACGGGCAGGTGCAGCACCATACGCGCACCATAATAAACAAATCCAGAAAATCGAAAATGTACGCATCAGAATCAAATAGTTGTGGGGTTTCCAAACGCACGCACACATACAAACACACAAACACGCGCGCGCAAACTCACACACACACACACACACACACACACACACACACACACACACACACACACGCGCGCGCTAAGGCACCTACGAAAGCGCGCACGCAAGAACGCACCCCCCACCAAACCCCCCACCGCTTCCGCTATCATCAGCTATCATATAGCGCATCATCATTCAAAGCGCCGGGCGGGGTGGGGGATCGCGGCATGATAGAGTGAATGGTCACTTTCCCCGCGCTGTGTGTGTGTGTGCGTGTGTGTGTCGTGACCCGAAAACTCGAGACAGATTTCGACACATTAAAAAAATAATTATTGCCACTTTACACTGTGCTACATAATGCTTAGAAGGTCGTTGAAGCATCAAACATGTTCAAATTAAAAAATATTAGTTTAGTGTTAGACGTTCTCCTACGCTTGTTTTAAATAGGCTTCAATACACCGATATACTCCGGGAAATAAAATAAACCATCAATACACCGATAACACTTTAAACCAGCTTTTTAAGCTGGTGCCACTTAACCGCGATGTCCGCACTCTGACTTTCTCTTCGTTTAAAGTCGGTTTGTCGCCGGATTATAAGGAGAAAGCATTATTAAGCTCATCGTGGCCGATCGGAACTGTCTTCAAAGAGTTCACGGATCGTAGGAATGCTCCTATTTCTACATTGTCGACAAATCCCCTGACCACTACCACTACAGCACCAACAAATACACACGTACCTGTCACCACAAACACTGATGTATCTATTCATATGGAAACAAACAACAACATTACTGCCTCCACCAAGAACACTGCAGTCTCGACGTCACCTCCTCGATCATCACAACAGCAATAGCAACACTACTTACACACTCGCACTCTAAATCTCCGTTAAAATTTTACTACCAAAACACTCGCGGTCTCAAAACCAAACTTTCGGATCTTCGCATCTCTTTCGAAGTTGCGAGGTATGATGTCATAATACTAACTGAGACATGGATGGACGATTCGATTCCTTCATCCCTCTTCTGTGACCGAAAGTATACCGTCTATCGTTGTGATCGTTCAAGCGCTAACAGTACCTGCTCTCGCGGCGGTGGTATACTCATTGCCTGTTCCGCTAAGCTCTTGTCGCTGCACATTGAAGTATCCCAATGCTCGTTAGAACTTTTATGGATTCAAATTAAACTGAACGGTCATTCACTCTTTGTTGGTGGTGTGTATTTACCTCCAAACCTCAGCTCGAATACTGACACGTTAGACTCATTCTTCAATACAATTACATTAATACAATCTCGCATGAAAGATAGGGATTTGTTTGTCTTATGCGGTGATTTCAATCAACCTGGACTATCGTGGTCTCAAAATGAGGATTATTTCGCACCGCTTGCCGTTAACCCTGCCTCATCCTACTTTATAGACGGATTAGCTGAATTCAATCTGCGTCAACTTTCAGGGGTCGTAAATATTTTTCGGAGGCAACTAGATTTAGTTTTTGTTAATGAGTTAGTGACATATTCATGTTCACCAGTTTCTTGTAGTATTGACCCTATTGTTAAATTAGATCATTATCACCCACCTCTGGAATTCGTAGTAAATGTTCCTTTACCGCATAATGGTAATAATGTTAGAGATAACAAATCTGAGTTGAATTATCGGAAAATGAACCTAGAAAAATTTAGGGAAATCATAACCAACTCTGATTGGAATTTTTTAGAAATTAGAACCGATTCTCCCTCCACTGTGGACGTAGCGGTGGAGCAATTTAGTAATATTGTTAAGGCAGCTCTCCCTTTATGTTGTCCTCGTTCTAAACCCTCCTCTCGCCTTCCTTGGTATGATGCTACATTGCGGTCATTAAAGGCGGATAGAACACGCGCCCTCAAAAAACTCGGTTCAACTCCTTCTGAGTATAATCGTAGAGTTTTTAAATATGCCGCTTCTTCAGTACGAATCAAAACGTCAACGAGTGCAGTCGTGTTTTGATTCATTTTTGCAAACCCCCGCGATGGCGAATAAGCGATCGCAATATGCGGACGGAACGTTCCGCATCGATTTCTCGATGGTGCCAAAGCGACCGTCTCCTTCGGAGACCGTCGATTTCATGTGCGAGCGGCTGGGAATCGGCGGAAAAAAAGTGCAAGTCGCCCAGCTAAATAGTGCGAAGAGCTGTGTGTTTGTGACGATGGAAAGGGTGGAGGATGCGGAGGCCATCGTCAAGGAACACAGAGGAAAGCACTCCATCACGCACGAGGAAAAGCACTTTCCCATCAATATTGAGATGGTAGATGGGGCGGTAGACGTGTCCGTGCGCGATCTGCCTCATCTAATCCCGGACGAGGAAATTGTTGCCGAGATGGCACAATACGGTGAAGTCCTATCCGTCACCAAGGGCGTATGGGCCCCCGATTCACCGTTAGCTGGTGCGCTCAACGGTGTGCGTGTGTTGAGGATGAAGCTGTTAAAGCCCATCCTCTCCTACGTAACACTCTGTGGGGAGGTTACAGGTGTGTCCTATCGTGGTCAGGCACAAACTTGCCGCAACTGTGCTGCACCGGTGCACCACGGTCTGAATTGTGTACAGAACCGGCAAAATCGGTTTGCGAACGTTGTACAAGTAAAGGCCACGTACGCCAACACCGTTAGTGCAAAAACAGTTGCACCAACACCACAAGCAGCGTCACACACTGCAGCAGGCAATAGTGGCCAGAAGAAAAAGAAGAAGAGCCGCTCAAGGTTCCTATCGGCGGCGACACCTGCACCTACACACGCAAACGTGGAAGATCAGCATCCACGCGACGCATCGAAGATCGCCGCACGACTGATCATCCCGATCGTGCCGGTGACCGTTCGGCCTTCCAGCCCGAAGCCGAACTCTCGCAAGGGGAAGATAAGCAATGCGAACGATAAGCATGTCGCTCCAGCTCTATCTATCGCTCCCACGAGGGATGCTGTCGTCTCCGCGCATGATCGGCGCTTCGATGATGCGTCATCACCTGCCGTTCCTGCCGCTCCTGTGGCCACCGCCGCTCTTGCGGCTACCGCCTTTGCTGCGACTAATGCTGCTTCTGTGGCTACCGCCGCTCCTGCAGCTATCACCGCTCCTGCAGCTACCGCCGCATCCACGGCTGCTGCTCCTGCTGCTGCTACCGCTCATGCGGCTACCGCCTCTCCTGTGGCTACCGCCGCACTCGCTGCCGGCGCTCCTGCGACTGTCTCCACTCCTATGGATAAGGATGATCCTGCTGCTGCCGCCGCTCCTGCTACTGCCGAAGTCCCTGGTGCTGTCGTCGCTAACCCAGCGGCAACAAGTGCTCCACTGGCCTTTAAGGTACCGCTCGATGTCCTTCCTGCCCCCTTTCCAGGCCCTTCCACGGATGAACCGCGAACGGTAACACGTAAGCGAACCACTGAGTCAGATGTCGAGAGTGACGCCTCAAGTTCATCCATGAACAGCTTTACGATGGTCGCCAAGCGTAAGCCTGGTCGACCATCCAAAAAGGCCACCACCACTAACAACCTCTGAATTTCGTTGCGATGGATACGGTGACTAATAATATAAGAACAATTGTTAATGGTAGCTGTAATATAGCTTCTATTAACATCAACACCATATCCAGCGCAACGAAATTAGAAGCTCTTAAGACATTTATCAGGACGATGGATCTGGATGTTATATTTCTGCAGGAAGTATATCATACGGATCTAGCGCTTCCAGGATACAATGTTTTGTCTAATGTTGACGCGTCGAGGAGGGGTACGGCGATCGCTTTACGGGACCATTTAAAATTTTCTCACGTCGAGCGCAGCTTGAACTCACGTCTAATCTGCGTTCGGTTGGAGAATATAGCCACCCTATGTAACGTTTATGCTCCTTCGGGAAGCCAGCGTAGGGCGGAGCGGGAGGAATTTTTCAACCGTACCGTGGCGTTCTATCTGCGGAATGCATGTCCTCATGTCATTCTTGCGGGCGACTTCAACTGTGTGTTGAAGTCGAAGGATGTCACGGGTGGGGGGAATTTCAGCCTTGCTCTGCGAAACGCCGTAAACAGCATGGGTATGAGTGATAGCTGGGAGGCTCTCAGAGGCAACTCTGTGGAGTTTTCCTACATCACTAGTGGTTCGGGGTCACGCATCGATCGTTGTTATGTCTCCTCTTCGCTGGTAACACAGTTAAGGACTACCGATATGCATGTGCTCTCCTTTTCGGATCACAAGGCACTCACAGTGCGCCTCTGCCTCCCAACCCCGCCCAATCGTTTGACCAACAACGGTTATTGGCAGCTGAGGCCACACGTATTAACTGAAAGAAACCTGGAGGAGTTCAGATGCAAGTGGAATAACTGGACTAAACAGCGTCGAAACTACGGCACGTGGATCTCGTGGTGGGTGGAGTTCGCGAAGCCCAAAATAAAATCATTTTTCCGCTGGAAAACAAATGAGAGATTCCGAAGTTTCCACTTGCACCACGAACTCCTCTACAGAGGGTTGAAGTCCTCATACGAGCGATATCTGTCTGACCCTAACGAGTTGACGAATATCAATCGTATAAAAGGTAAAATGCTTCTCCTTCAGAGACGTTTTTCCGAGGACTTTAAACGTATCAATGAAACCCGCGTATGTGGCGAAAACATCTCGACCTTCCAGCTTGAGGAAAGGAGGAGGAGGCGAACTGTGATCGAAAAACTAAATATTGAAGACGGGACATCCTTAACTGATAAAGACGCGATAAATGTTCACATTAGGAGCTTCTTTTCAGAGCTATACACCACAGACAACACAGACAACACACAAACAGACGACATATTTACATGCACACGCGTCATTCCTGAGGATTGTGAGATCAATAATGGTTGCATGGAGGAAATCACTTCTGGTGAGATCCTCTATGCGATCAAAAACTCACAGTCTCGAAAGTCCCCTGGCCCAGATGGAATACCCAAGGAGTTTTATCTCCGCGCGTTCAACGTCATCGAGCGCGAGCTTGGGCTCGTGCTCAATGAGGCACTCCGCGGAGAGATTCCTCGAAGCTTCGTCGACGGGGTCATAGTGCTGGTGAGGAAAAAGGGGGGGTGGGGATGCCATGTCTTCAATTCGACCTATATCACTCCTTAACACAGACTACAAGCTTTTGTCGAAGGTTATTAAACCCCGTCTCGATTGTATAATCGGGAAATGGGGGATAATCTCGACAGCGCAAAAGTGTTGCAACAAACCTTGCAACATTTTTCAAGCTGTACTCTCTGTTAAGGAGAGGGTGGTTGATTTGAAGATGAAACGCAAGTGTGGTAAACTAGTCTCCTTTGATCTCTCGCAGGCGTTCGATCGCGTCGATAGAGGCTTCCTCTTTAATAACATGGTTTCTATGGGTTTCAATCCTGGGCTGGTGGGGCTTTTGAGAAGGTTTGGTGATCAGTCCTCCTCCCGTATCCTAGTCAACGGATCCCTATCTCCCCCTATTTCCATCCGACGATCCGTTCGTCAGGGGGATCCACTTTCCATGCACCTTTTCATCCTATACCTTCATCCCCTCATCACCAGACTAGAAGGCATATGCTGCGACCAGGATGACCTGGTCAATGCGTACGCCGACGACATCTCGGTGGTGACTACCTCATCCCAAAAAATCGAGTTGGTGCGTGAGGCTTTTGAAGCGTTTGGCAGAGTCTCCGGAGCCCGCCTCAACGTCGACAAAACCATCGCGCTCGACGTGGGATACACCACATCAAATGCCATTCAGGTCCCTTGGCTTCGTACCGTGGAGAGGCTTAGGCTCCTCGGTATATTGTTTACCAACAATGTACGAGAAGCTATGAGCCTCAACTGGGACCTGTTGATCCACCATTTCCGACAGCTGGTGTGGCTTCATCGCGTGAGGGACTTAAACGTGGTGCAGAAGGTTGTTCTGCTGAACACCTACCTACTCCCCAAGCTGTGGTTTGTTGCATCGGTTTGTGGCGCCCGTGCAATGGACATAGCGAAGGTGACCTGCACCGTGAACACGTTCCTCTGGGATGGATCCGGAGGCTTCCGAGTCCCACTGCAGCAACTGGCGCTGCCTCGCAACCGTGGTGGGCTTAACCTTCACCTTCCTGCCATCATGGCCAAGGCGCTGTTGACGAACCGGTATGTTACGGAACAGGACTGTCTACGAGTCGGAGGTCAGCACATTTCTTGTGCTGGGAATCCTCCGAACATCGCCGCTGTTTCGTCAACGTACCCGTGTCTGCGTATCGTCATACAGCAACTTGGCTACCAACCCCCATCAGCCACCATCACGACACGCTGGATTCGCCAAACAATGACGGAAGTGCTTCTTGAGCCGAAGGTAGCCTTGGAAAATCCGTCAGTGAATTGGCGGCTACTCTGGCGCAATATTCATCGTTCCTGTCTATCGTCCCTTCAACGCAGCACGCTCTTCTTGCTGGTAAACGGCAAGATCAGCCATGGAGAGCTGCTGCATCGAATGAACCGCGTCCCATCTCCGTCATGTTCGTTTTGTTCTGCAATAGACACCCTGGAACACAAATTCGCTGGCTGCAGAAGAGTTGCTGATGCTTGGCAGATTCTGCACCAGCGAATTAGCGTTGTAATTTCAGGGTGTCCGTCTTCGTCAACGTTATTGTTCGGTTTGTTGCGTTTGCCTGTACTAAACGGCATTAGTGCAGGTAAACGCAGCCATATCCTAAGTTTGTTTGCGAACTATGTCATCCACATCATTGGAAACAATGATGCTGTGATTGACATAGAAGTTCTGCGTTGTTCATTGTAAAAATTAATGTTAAATAGAACCTAAGCACGTTTTTAATAAAACATTTATAAAAAAAAAAGTAATATTGTTAAGGCAGCTCTCCCTTTATGTTGTCCTCGTTCTAAACCCTCTTCTCGCCTTCCTTGGTATGATGCTACATTGCGGTCATTAAAGGCGGATAGAACACGCGCCCTCAAAAAACTCGGTTCAACTCCTTCTGAGTATAATCGTAGAGTTTTTAAATATGCCGCTTCTTCAGTACGAATCAAAACGTCAACGAGTGCAGTCGTGTTTTGATTCATTTTTGCAAACCCCCGCGATGGCGAATAAGCGATCGCAATATGCGGACGGAACGTTCCGCATCGATTTCTCGATGGTGCCAAAGCGACCGTCTCCTTCGGAGACCGTCGATTTCATGTGCGAGCGGCTGGGAATCGGCGGAAAAAAAGTGCAAGTCGCCCAGCTAAATAGTGCGAAGAGCTGTGTGTTTGTGACGATGGAAAGGGTGGAGGATGCGGAGGCCATCGTCAAGGAACACAGAGGAAAGCACTCCATCACGCACGAGGAAAAGCACTTTCCCATCAATATTGAGATGGTAGATGGGGCGGTAGACGTGTCCGTGCGCGATCTGCCTCATCTAATCCCGGACGAGGAAATTGTTGCCGAGATGGCACAATACGGTGAAGTCCTATCCGTCACCAAGGGCGTATGGGCCCCCGATTCACCGTTAGCTGGTGCGCTCAACGGTGTGCGTGTGTTGAGGATGAAGCTGTTAAAGCCCATCCTCTCCTACGTAACACTCTGTGGGGAGGTTACAGGTGTGTCCTATCGTGGTCAGGCACAAACTTGCCGCAACTGTGCTGCACCGGTGCACCACGGTCTGAATTGTGTACAGAACCGGCAAAATCGGTTTGCGAACGTTGTACAAGTAAAGGCCACGTACGCCAACACCGTTAGTGCAAAAACAGTTGCACCAACACCACAAGCAGCGTCACACACTGCAGCAGGCAATAGTGGCCAGAAGAAAAAGAAGAAGAGCCGCTCAAGGTTCCTATCGGCGGCGACACCTGCACCTACACACGCAAACGTGGAAGATCAGCATCCACGCGACGCATCGAAGATCGCCGCACGACTGATCATCCCGATCGTGCCGGTGACCGTTCGGCCTTCCAGCCCGAAGCCGAACTCTCGCAAGGGGAAGATAAGCAATGCGAACGATAAGCATGTCGCTCCAGCTCTATCTATCGCTCCCACGAGGGATGCTGTCGTCTCCGCGCATGATCGGCGCTTCGATGATGCGTCATCACCTGCCGTTCCTGCCGCTCCTGTGGCCACCGCCGCTCTTGCGGCTACCGCCTTTGCTGCGACTAATGCTGCTTCTGTGGCTACCGCCGCTCCTGCAGCTATCACCGCTCCTGCAGCTACCGCCGCATCCACGGCTGCTGCTCCTGCTGCTGCTACCGCTCATGCGGCTACCGCCTCTCCTGTGGCTACCGCCGCACTCGCTGCCGGCGCTCCTGCGACTGTCTCCACTCCTATGGATAAGGATGATCCTGCTGCTGCCGCCGCTCCTGCTACTGCCGAAGTCCCTGGTGCTGTCGTCGCTAACCCAGCGGCAACAAGTGCTCCACTGGCCTTTAAGGTACCGCTCGATGTCCTTCCTGCCCCCTTTCCAGGCCCTTCCACGGATGAACCGCGAACGGTAACACGTAAGCGAACCACTGAGTCAGATGTCGAGAGTGACGCCTCAAGTTCATCCATGAACAGCTTTACGATGGTCGCCAAGCGTAAGCCTGGTCGACCATCCAAAAAGGCCACCACCACTAACAACCTCTGAATTTCGTTGCGATGGATACGGTGACTAATAATATAAGAACAATTGTTAATGGTAGCTGTAATATAGCTTCTATTAACATCAACACCATATCCAGCGCAACGAAATTAGAAGCTCTTAAGACATTTATCAGGACGATGGATCTGGATGTTATATTTCTGCAGGAAGTATATCATACGGATCTAGCGCTTCCAGGATACAATGTTTTGTCTAATGTTGACGCGTCGAGGAGGGGTACGGCGATCGCTTTACGGGACCATTTAAAATTTTCTCACGTCGAGCGCAGCTTGAACTCACGTCTAATCTGCGTTCGGTTGGAGAATATAGCCACCCTATGTAACGTTTATGCTCCTTCGGGAAGCCAGCGTAGGGCGGAGCGGGAGGAATTTTTCAACCGTACCGTGGCGTTCTATCTGCGGAATGCATGTCCTCATGTCATTCTTGCGGGCGACTTCAACTGTGTGTTGAAGTCGAAGGATGTCACGGGTGGGGGGAATTTCAGCCTTGCTCTGCGAAACGCCGTAAACAGCATGGGTATGAGTGATAGCTGGGAGGCTCTCAGAGGCAACTCTGTGGAGTTTTCCTACATCACTAGTGGTTCGGGGTCACGCATCGATCGTTGTTATGTCTCCTCTTCGCTGGTAACACAGTTAAGGACTACCGATATGCATGTGCTCTCCTTTTCGGATCACAAGGCACTCACAGTGCGCCTCTGCCTCCCAACCCCGCCCAATCGTTTGACCAACAACGGTTATTGGCAGCTGAGGCCACACGTATTAACTGAAAGAAACCTGGAGGAGTTCAGATGCAAGTGGAATAACTGGACTAAACAGCGTCGAAACTACGGCACGTGGATCTCGTGGTGGGTGGAGTTCGCGAAGCCCAAAATAAAATCATTTTTCCGCTGGAAAACAAATGAGAGATTCCGAAGTTTCCACTTGCACCACGAACTCCTCTACAGAGGGTTGAAGTCCTCATACGAGCGATATCTGTCTGACCCTAACGAGTTGACGAATATCAATCGTATAAAAGGTAAAATGCTTCTCCTTCAGAGACGTTTTTCCGAGGACTTTAAACGTATCAATGAAACCCGCGTATGTGGCGAAAACATCTCGACCTTCCAGCTTGAGGAAAGGAGGAGGAGGCGAACTGTGATCGAAAAACTAAATATTGAAGACGGGACATCCTTAACTGATAAAGACGCGATAAATGTTCACATTAGGAGCTTCTTTTCAGAGCTATACACCACAGACAACACAGACAACACACAAACAGACGACATATTTACATGCACACGCGTCATTCCTGAGGATTGTGAGATCAATAATGGTTGCATGGAGGAAATCACTTCTGGTGAGATCCTCTATGCGATCAAAAACTCACAGTCTCGAAAGTCCCCTGGCCCAGATGGAATACCCAAGGAGTTTTATCTCCGCGCGTTCAACGTCATCGAGCGCGAGCTTGGGCTCGTGCTCAATGAGGCACTCCGCGGAGAGATTCCTCGAAGCTTCGTCGACGGGGTCATAGTGCTGGTGAGGAAAAAGGGGGGTGGGGATGCCATGTCTTCAATTCGACCTATATCACTCCTTAACACAGACTACAAGCTTTTGTCGAAGGTTATTAAACCCCGTCTCGATTGTATAATCGGGAAATGGGGGATAATCTCGACAGCGCAAAAGTGTTGCAACAAACCTTGCAACATTTTTCAAGCTGTACTCTCTGTTAAGGAGAGGGTGGTTGATTTGAAGATGAAACGCAAGTGTGGTAAACTAGTCTCCTTTGATCTCTCGCAGGCGTTCGATCGCGTCGATAGAGGCTTCCTCTTTAATAACATGGTTTCTATGGGTTTCAATCCTGGGCTGGTGGGGCTTTTGAGAAGGTTTGGTGATCAGTCCTCCTCCCGTATCCTAGTCAACGGATCCCTATCTCCCCCTATTTCCATCCGACGATCCGTTCGTCAGGGGGATCCACTTTCCATGCACCTTTTCATCCTATACCTTCATCCCCTCATCACCAGACTAGAAGGCATATGCTGCGACCAGGATGACCTGGTCAATGCGTACGCCGACGACATCTCGGTGGTGACTACCTCATCCCAAAAAATCGAGTTGGTGCGTGAGGCTTTTGAAGCGTTTGGCAGAGTCTCCGGAGCCCGCCTCAACGTCGACAAAACCATCGCGCTCGACGTGGGATACACCACATCAAATGCCATTCAGGTCCCTTGGCTTCGTACCGTGGAGAGGCTTAGGCTCCTCGGTATATTGTTTACCAACAATGTACGAGAAGCTATGAGCCTCAACTGGGACCTGTTGATCCACCATTTCCGACAGCTGGTGTGGCTTCATCGCGTGAGGGACTTAAACGTGGTGCAGAAGGTTGTTCTGCTGAACACCTACCTACTCCCCAAGCTGTGGTTTGTTGCATCGGTTTGTGGCGCCCGTGCAATGGACATAGCGAAGGTGACCTGCACCGTGAACACGTTCCTCTGGGATGGATCCGGAGGCTTCCGAGTCCCACTGCAGCAACTGGCGCTGCCTCGCAACCGTGGTGGGCTTAACCTTCACCTTCCTGCCATCATGGCCAAGGCGCTGTTGACGAACCGGTATGTTACGGAACAGGACTGTCTACGAGTCGGAGGTCAGCACATTTCTTGTGCTGGGAATCCTCCGAACATCGCCGCTGTTTCGTCAACGTACCCGTGTCTGCGTATCGTCATACAGCAACTTGGCTACCAACCCCCATCAGCCACCATCACGACACGCTGGATTCGCCAAACAATGACGGAAGTGCTTCTTGAGCCGAAGGTAGCCTTGGAAAATCCGTCAGTGAATTGGCGGCTACTCTGGCGCAATATTCATCGTTCCTGTCTATCGTCCCTTCAACGCAGCACGCTCTTCTTGCTGGTAAACGGCAAGATCAGCCATGGAGAGCTGCTGCATCGAATGAACCGCGTCCCATCTCCGTCATGTTCGTTTTGTTCTGCAATAGACACCCTGGAACACAAATTCGCTGGCTGCAGAAGAGTTGCTGATGCTTGGCAGATTCTGCACCAGCGAATTAGCGTTGTAATTTCAGGGTGTCCGTCTTCGTCAACGTTATTGTTCGGTTTGTTGCGTTTGCCTGTACTAAACGGCATTAGTGCAGGTAAACGCAGCCATATCCTAAGTTTGTTTGCGAACTATGTCATCCACATCATTGGAAACAATGATGCTGTGATTGACATAGAAGTTCTGCGTTGTTCATTGTAAAAATTAATGTTAAATAGAACCTAAGCACGTTTTTAATAAAACATTTATAAAAAAAAAGTAATATTGTTAAGGCAGCTCTCCCTTTATGTTGTCCTCGTTCTAAACCCTCTTCTCGCCTTCCTTGGTACGATGCTACATTGCGGTCAATAAAGGCGGATAGGACACGTGCCCTCAAAAAACTCGGTTCAACTCCTTCTGAGTATAATCGTAGAGTTTTCAAATATGCCGCTTCTGCTTTTCGTATTTATAATCGGGCCAGTTATAGGTTGTATCTTGGAAGGCTTCAATGCATGTTATACCGTAATCCTAAACTTTTTTGGTCTTATGCCAAGAAGCGTCGTAATCCCTCTTCCCTTCCTACTTCCATGTCGCTCGGTTCGGTCACTACGGACAATGCTGCTGACACCTGTTCCCTATTCGCTGAGCATTTCGCCAATGGTCTGTCTAGACCGGAGAGTCAACCTTTGACGGAGTCTGAGGGCATATTGCCTGGTTTAAACTCCGTCGCATGGGCTGAGGGTATTGTCAATGTTAATACAGTCTCTGAAGCTCTTAAAAAACTTAAGCCATCCTTCTCCCCTGGACCGGATGGAATACCAGCCTCGGTTTTAAAAAAGTCACCTTTTCTATTCGTCCCTCTATTGGTAAAATTGTTTAACCTATCTTTGTCCTCATCTTCATTCCCTTTATTGTGGAAGCGGGCATGGCTAGTTCCCATTCACAAAAAAGGTAACCCGTCTGTCATTTCCAATTACCGTGGCATCTCAATACAATGCGCAATAGCCAAGGTATTTGAGCATATTATCCATACCTATGTGTTTAAACTCTCCTCTTCTACTATTATCCCTCAGCAACATGGCTTTTTTCCTAACCGTTCTACAACAACTAACCTTATGTCCTTCACCTCTTTCGTATCATCCCAGTTAGAGTCAGTTAAACAAGTTGATACTATTTATACTGACTTCAAATCTGCATTTGATCGTATTCCTCATTCCTTACTTCTAAATAAAATTTCACAACTTGACGTCAATAATCTTTTTGTATCTTGGTTACGTTCTTTTCTATGTGATCGTTCCTATAGTGTTAAATTTAATGATATGTTTTCGACTCCCTTTTCATGTAGTGCAGGCGTACCGCAAGGTAGTGTTCTAAGTCCTTTGCTGTTCATAATTTTTATTAATGATGTCCGTACCACCCTCCCTCCTGAGTGTTTCCTCTGCTACGCAGACGACCTCAAAATCTTTCTCCCAGTTTCGTCTCCTAGAGATTGCATTTCCCTACAAAATATTCTTGATCGTTTTTCGTCTTGGTGTTCTAGTAATTCCCTCACATTATGTCCTGATAAGTGTAACGTCATTTCGTTTAGTCGTTCGCAGTCTCCAATCACTTACTCGTACGTCCTAAATTCTGTACAAGTCAATCGTGTTTGTGTCGTAAAAGACCTCGGTGTCTTGCTTGACAGAGGCCTCACCTTCAGCCACCACATTGACTCAGTTGTCAATCAGGCGCGGAAAACATTGGGTCTCCTAAAGAAAATTGCGTGCGATTTCTCCGACCCAATGTGCCTGAAGACTCTGTTCTGCTCTCTGGTCAGATCGATTTTGGAGTACTGCTCAATAGTCTGGTCCCCTACAGCTCGAACCCATGTGGAACGTATCGAGCGGGTGCAGCGATCGTTCACCAGGTTTGCTATATGTAAAATCCTGGGTAGATTGTCCTCCCCCATACCTCCTTACGAGGACAGGTGTCGGCAGCTTGGCCTGGAACTATTGGAAAACCGCCGTTCCCATGCCCAGTCCACCTTTATTGCCGCATTACTCCTTGGTAATATTGATTCTCCTTCCCTTCTTTCTTCTATCCCTTTCTACGCCCCTAACCGTGTTCTTCGAAACCGCCCTCCCCTAGTGATCCCTTCCCGCCGAACTGCAGTGGGCCGTAATGACTCCCTTCTTCGTGCAATTCGTCGATTTAACTGTGTATACTCTATGTTTGATTTCAACCTTCCCTTATCCTCTTTCCGATCCCGCATCAGAACCCTCCATAATCCCGTGCTGCCTTAATTTTTAATTTTTAAATTTTAGATTCTAATTTTCTAAAAAAAAATTTTCTCAAATTTTTGATAATTTGTGTTAATTTTTGTTAGGTTAGGAACATAGGTAATAAGTATTATTTAAGCATTTGTGTAACCAAAAGGTAGACAAATAAATATGAATATGAATATGAATATGAATATGAATAAATCCTAAGCCAACCCAACCAGCTTCTCCCGCATCGTCTCAAGGTCACACACAAATTAATAAATGCTAACACCCACCAATAACAATACACAACCGCAATGCACATATATGAATCAACGCATACACCACAAACACCCAATTAGCTGGCGGCGGAAGGCACGGGCAGAAGCGCAAGTAAGGCAAGGCAGGGTGAGGGAGGGAGAAGAAGCGGACGAGAAAATGGGCGCCAATATTTTTAAATTTTTTTTTGACCGTTTTTTTGCTCCGCCGCCATAAATAGTTCTTGCTCGACTTGCTCGACCCAGCGCAGGAATCGCTGAAGAACAGCGCGGGAGACCAGCCAAAATCTGCGCTGGCCAGCGCAGAATTTGGTACATTTTCTGCGCTGGAAACTGCTCGAATTTGCGCAGCGGGCAAGTTCTTTTTGGAGAAAATTACATTTGCTGGGATTAAGTCTGAGAGATACTATCCGTTATCGGTTGAAAATTGCCATGAGGTTTTTATTATGTTGTTCGATCGAATCGCCGAAAACAATAATATCATCCAAATATATTAAACATTTTTCACAATTTAATCCAGAAATAGCTACAGTCATGAGACGTGGAATTTTCAATCCCATAGGTTACCTGGTCATTTGGAATTGTCCTTGCGAAGTGGTGAAAGCAGTTATGTTTCGATCTTCTTTCCTAAGCTCGCACTGGTAATATCCTTGCGATAAATTCAAGTGCGAGAAATACTTCGCGCCTGAAAGAGAATTAATAACTTCTTCGATATTAGGTAGCGGGAATTTATCGTCTTTCAGTACCTTGTTAACATTCCGATAGTCAACAACTAATCGCCATTTTTTCTTATTGGTTGACGACTTCTTGGGTACAAGAAGTATCGGACTATTTCATTCGGATTGAGCTTCTTCTATTACTTTGTTGGCTAACATGCTTTGGATTTGCTTCGCTATTTCTTCCTTTTGGTAGTTAGGCAATTTATGCTGTTTGTAATAAGATGGAGGTTCGTTAATTTTAACAATCAAAGATGCTTGTAGTAATTTGGTTGTACTCAATTGATCGGTTTATATGCAAAAGATATCATTATATTTCAGGTAAATAGCTTCTATCATATTTTTCTCCCTTTCCCTTTCAGGTCTAACTTAAGTTCCTTAAGAGTTTATTTTGCATGTTCAGCATCATGCTAATTCGTTTCCACAGTCAATATGAAATACTTTTTGGAGGGTCGTATAGCGGGTCTAAGTTGTTGTTGTTGTTGTGATTTTTACTGCTTTGTTTCTCACATTCAATATTTTCACTGGTACCGTTTAAAGGGGTTGCAATAGTGTTGGAAATAAACACGTTGGGTAATAATTCCTTATTCCATACGACACTAGCCTCTTGTTTGATGGTTTCAACATAGGCGACAATTTCTGTCCTGGCTGGTTTCAATATTTGATTATTATATTTATCTAAATTTAGAGAAAAAGGGAATTTATTTAAGGAAAGAGTTTGATTTTGAAAATTCCAAGGTGCTCCTACTTGCTTAAGAAAATCTGTGCCAATTAATCCTTCAACATTCGATGGTAAATTTCCTAAAACGTGAAATCTAATCGGATATTGAATAGATTGATAAGTAATCAAAGTATCAATAAATCCTATTGTTTTCGTATAACCACTTATATCTCGTACAGATAATTGAAGGCTAATATTTATGTTTATATATTCAGGGACATTTTATGATCATAAAATACAACAAGATGCTCCGCTATCAAATATTAATTTAATTGGATTAAAAAATAAATAGATTTGCCAATATATTACTGTTTAAACTGTAACTAACGAAAAAGATCAGTTAATTGAGAAGTGGATTTTTATGTGGTTAACAAATACTTATCTAATACATGTAAATACCACCACACTAATTCTGCCAGTCCTTATTTAGGCTCATAAACTACCTAACGAAATCACGACTAAACTTTACAAGCAGACGGCTACCGGCGCCTTTGTAGCGGTCTAAGAGAACATTGATGGTGAAATGGGTGGTGGGAGGAAAAAAATATCGGACTAGGATTACATTCCTTAACTATGTATGTAACAGCAGCAAATATTTAGATTCTGCTAAAAAATCGTTGTTGAGCTTTTTATGTCGCTTTTGTTTGATCGGATCAGTTTTGAACCGTTTTTCACATAATTGATAAGGCTCTCATGGCAATTTCAAAATAATTTTTGAAAAAATTTTTACAAAATTTGGTTTGCATTTTCAAAACCATCATTACATGCGAAAAAAAAATTGTGAATTTTTTTGCTATTCGAAAAAAATATATTTTGATAATTAATCTTATAAAACTTATAAAACCTTAAAATAAGTTATGAAAACACTTTTTAAAAATAGTTCAAAAATTTTTTTTTTTAAACCTTTGTAGAATATGTTATTTATATTTTTAAACGATTTTAAATGCGTTATTTAGCACATAAAACCTGTTTTTCGAAGCGTATTTATAGTTACAGGGTTTCCCACGATTTATTGGTCAGTTCCCATGATTTATTGGTGCGTTCCCACGATTTTTTGGTCGTATCCTATAGATTTTTGGTTCGTTCCCATATTTTATTGGTATTTTCCAATTGGATATCAATACAATTGGACCAACAAATTCTGGGAAACGACCAAAAAATCGTGGGAACGCACCAAAAAAATATGGGAACCCACCAAAAATTGATGGGAACCAACCAATAAATCGTGGGAAACCCTGTATGGTACGACCATAAATTTGATTTTTCGTTATAAGTCATTAAAACTGTGCTAAAAAATTAGAAAAAAATATACAAAGATGTGAAATAGTATTCTGCACAACTCATACATTCACTGTTTTTATCTATCTCTTATGGATTTTCCGCAAATCGCGAAAAACGACTGTCCATATAGTTGTGGTAGGCGCTATATATAGATATATATAAATATATATATATATATATATATATATATATATATATATATATATATATATATATATATATATATATATATATATATATATATATATATATATATATATATATATATATATATATATATATATATATATATATATATATATATATATATATATATATATATATATATATATATATATATCATTAATATATATTGATATCATATATTATATATATTGTTCGAACGCGTTCGATGAATTCAGTTGTGTAGGTACGATTTACATACCAACAGAACACAGATCGAACACTAACGGATCAGATTGAACGCGTTCGATGAATTCAGTTGTGTAGGTACGATTTATACACCAACAAAACACAGATCGAACACCAGATCGAACGCGTTCGATGAATTCAGTTGTGTAGGTACGATTTACATACCAACAGAACACAGATCGAACACTAACGGATCAGATCGAACGCGTTCGATGAATTCAGTTGTGTAGGTACGATTTACACATCAACAGAACACAGATCGAACACCAGTTCGAACGCGTTCGATGAATTCAGTCGTATAGATACGATTTCCACACCAACAGCACACGTATCGAACACTGGCCTGTATCGTATACCATTTCGATTGCGATCGAAATCGAAATCCGATGAACAAAAGTTCATTTTGAATGAACAAAATTCACTTTGGTATCGCATACGGGTTGTTCATTCGATCGTAATCGAAATCGAAAAGTCAGTTTCGACCAGTAGACAAATCCTATGTAAAACATCGAGCAGTCGACTATTTTGTCGACAATTGGTATCGCATACGCTCTTTGTCGATCGAATTCATTTCGACTAGGTAGGGGGTAGTCGAAATCTCTTGTACAATCTGATTTCATTCATTTTTTTTTTGAAAAATAACAAAAAAATGCATGCATGAAAAATATGAGTGAAATTATTATTTACAAAACAGTAATGTATAAATTTATGGAACAATAAATGAATAAAAATCTGTTTTAAAATACTGAAACATTTGTAATGAAAATTAAACTATATATTTTTAAATATGCATAAATATGTGCACACACACACACACACACACACACACACACACACACACACACACACACACACACACACACACACACACACACACACACATTTTTTTATTGATTTTTAAAGAGACTTTGAGCTTTTTGGCCCTAGTCCCTAAAATTTTAGAGCTGCTGCCAGTTTTTGTTCTGCAGATAACTCACGATTGTGTTTCGGCATTATTGCTGGTTCAATTTTTTCAAGGATATCTAAAAATAAATCCTTCGAAATCCGGAAATTTTTCCTAAAACTATAGCAAGCTATCAGTACAAGTGCTTCTTCTACCCGGACTGTTTACTTACGCGGCATCGTCTAAACTCAAAGGATCTAATTCCTTTCGCAATTTTCGCCGATATTTCTTTAAATCCACATTTGCGGATCGACGATCACGATTGTACAGTAAAATTGAAGCAATCATCATTAAATAGCAAAGCACAATGATAAAATGTATTCTCATTCACATGTATTCACTGCTCCCTGCATTCGCAATGTAAACAAACCGCTGTTTGACAGAACGCAAACTGCTCGACAAGTCGATCGTATAAGTTTTCTCGATCGAAATCGACAAATCGTATGCGATACCTATTTCGAGTCGATTTCGATTTCGATCGACAATTTTGCTTCGATCGCAATCGAGTCGTGTTTTCTTATACGATACGGGCCACTGCTGGACAAATTCGACGGCGTTCGAGGAATTGAGTTGTATGGGTACGATTTCAACACCAACAGGGTACATTTTGATCTCTGACGACCCGTTCGCACGGTGCGAGAAAGAGCGAGAAAGCAATATGATTTTGCACGTTTTATTACCACATTTATGTGTGCCGTCGAACACTGGCCTGTATCGTATACCATTTCGATTGCGATCGAAATCGAAATCCGATGAACAAAAGTTCATTTTGAATGAACAAAATTCACTTTGGTATCGCATACGGGTTGTTCATTCGATCGTAATCGAAATCGAAAAGTCAGTTTCGACCAGTAGACAAATCCTATGTAAAACATCGAGCAGTCGACTATTTTGTCGACAATTGGTATCGCATACGCTCTTTGTCGATCGAATTCATTTCGACTAGGTAGGGGGTAGTCGAAATCTCTTGTACAATCTGATTTCATTCATTTTTTTTTGAAAAATAACAAAAAATGCATGCAGACATGAAAAATATGAGTGAAATTATTATTTACAAAACAGTAATGTATAAATTTATGGAACAATAAATGAATAAAAATCTGTTTTAAAATACTGAAACATTTGTAATGAAAATTAAACTATATATTTTTAAATATGCATAAATATGTGCACACACACACACACACACACACACACACATTTTTTTATTGATTTTTAAAGAGACTTTGAGCTTTTTGGCCCTAGTCCCTAGTCTCGGACAATTTTAAATCCCCTCACATTTTGTGAGGCCCCATATTCTCATTCAGTCAAAGACCTCTTGAAGTCTAAACCAAAAGTTACCATAGCCTATGGGTTGCTTAGACTGGCCGGTAACACCAAAAGAGAAAAAGTTAATACCCAAAGTGGCCCAAAGTTGATACAAGCTGAATTCACTTGTTGAACTTCGATTCCCTGCCAACTATTGAATTTGTGCCTTTTAGTTGACACGTTTTTTCAACCGAAACAAATCTGAATTTTTTCTCGTCAGTCCATGAGCTAGTAAATGATCGTGATACATCGTTACAACTCATCGTGTGGAAGCCAGCACCGTCCGAATCACATCGTTTATACATCTAAATTTCCCTTTTAGCATACCAATAGTATCTTCTATGATAACGCGTCCTTGAGCATGTTTTGTATTGTAATCGGCCTCTGAACTTCCAGGTTGTGTATTTGCGTAAGGTTTTAATAACCACGGTTTACTTGGATATACAGAATCACCTAAAATAAAGTTCAAATTATTGCATATCACTTTAATTTAATGTTAATTGTTGTTCTACAAACCCAACAGTTTAAACATTCTTTCACCATTCCTCCACTTTTGCTCAAAGAATGACTTAGCTGGACTGTTATCAAAAATAAATGCATCGTGATTCGATCCACTATATTTGGCATTAACATACCGAATGATGTGTTTGTGGTCACATATCTGAAACAACATTTTATATTAGACACTATACGAACACCTATGCTGTGTTTTAATTACAAGAAGCGCATTTAAGCTGTAGAATCCTTTCCTGTTGAAATATATTACTGAGTCTTCAGTAGGAGCTATCATTCTGATATGTGTACCGTCCACAGCCATAACAGCACCAGCAATGCCAGATTTACCATAGAAAAATCTACGTGCCTCCATTTGTTCCTCCTCCGTCATTTCCAGCGTTATGTGCCTCTTAAGTTCATTTTCCAGAGCACGTAATGTTTCATCGAACATTTCGGAAAATGTCGATTGTCCCATTGGCACCGTAAAATCGTTGCCTACACCCAGCTGGTAGGATCCTTGTGCTAAAAATTTTAGAGCTGCTGCCAGTTTTTGTTCTGCAGATAACCCACGATTGTGTTTCGGCATTATTGCTGGTTCAATTTTTCAAGGATATCTAAAAATAAATCCTTCGAAATCCGGAAATTTTTCCTAAAACTATAGCAAGCTATCAGTACAAGTGCTTCTTCTACCCGGACTGTTTACTTACGCGGCATCGTCTAAACTCAAAGGATCTAATTCCTTTCGCAATTTTCGCCGATATTTCTTTAAATCCACATTTGCGGATCGACGATCACGATTGTACAGTAAAATTGAAGCAATCATCATTAAATAGCAAAGCACAATGATAAAATGTATTCTCATTCACATGTATTCACTGCTCCCTGCATTCGCAATGTAAACAAACCGCTGTTTGACAGAACGCAAACTGCTCGACAAGTCGATCGTATAAGTTTTCTCGATCGAAATCGACAAATCGTATGCGATACCTATTTCGAGTCGATTTCGATTTCGATCGACAATTTTGCTTCGATCGCAATCGAGTCGTGTTTTCTTATACGATACGGGCCACTGGCCTGTATCGTATACCATTTCGATTGCGATCGAAATCGAAATCCGATGAACAAAAGTTCATTTTGAATGAACAAAATTCACTTTGGTATCGCATACGGGTTGTTCATTCGATCGTAATCGAAATCGAAAAGTCAGTTTCGACCAGTAGACAAATCCTATGTAAAACATCGAGCAGTCGACTATTTTGTCGACAATTGGTATCGCATACGCTCTTTGTCAATCGAATTCATTTCGACTAGGTAGGGGGTAGTCGAAATCTCTTGTACAATCTGATTTCATTCATTTTTTTTTTTGAAAAATAACAAAAAAATGCATGCAGACATGAAAAATATGAGTGAAATTATTATTTACAAAACAGTAATGTATAAATTTATGGAACAATAAATGAATAAAAATCTGTTTTAAAATACTGAAACATTTGTAATGAAAATTAAACTATATATTTTTAAATATGCATAAATATGTGCACACACACACACACACACACACACACACACACATTTTTTTATTGATTTTTAAAGAGACTTTGAGCTTTTTGGCCCTAGTCCCTAGTCTCGGACAATTTTAAATCCCCTCACATTTTGTGAGGCCCCATATTTCATTCAGTCAAAGACCTCTTGAAGTCTAAACCAAAAGTTACCATAGCCTATGGGTTGCTTAGACTGGCCGGATCGACGGTTTGCGGATCGACGATCACGATTGTACAGTAAAATTGAAGCAATCATCATTAAATAGCAAAGCACAATGATAAAATGTATTCTCATTCACATGTATTCACTGCTCCCTGCATTCGCAATGTAAACAAACCGCTGTTTGACAGAACGCAAACTGCTCGACAAGTCGATCGTATAAGTTTTCTCGATCGAAATCGACAAATCGTATGCGATACCTATTTCGAGTCGATTTCGATTTCGATCGACAATTTTGCTTCGATCGCAATCGAGTCGTGTTTTCTTATACGATACGGGCCACTGTACGGAACGATCGAACGCGTTCGGTGTAGTCAGTTTCTTCCAAAAGTCATGGTCGTTCTTTTTGTTAAGAACCTCGTTCTTTCGTGCACTTTACCGAACTGTTCGAACGGTGCGATTCTCGTTAATTTTACACATGCCTAGTGTTCACCGTGTGTCGTGCGTTCACTGTAAGCCGCGCGCTCACCGTACGCCGCGCTCTCGCCATACGCCAGGCGCTCATTGGAGTTCACTCGTTCATTTTGCAACGCATGTTCATTTAGGGCTACGCGTTCATTATAAGCCACACATTCATCGTACCCTTTATTGAATGGCGCAGGTTTGTCACAAGGCGCTCGCGCAAGACGCCTCGTCCCTTCGCCATCCGTATAAGTAACTTGCGCGCCATGATTACTTTGATGTTCCCGAGGATCTTGACCTCTGGTGACGCCATTTACTCTACGTTCGGTCTGCCTCATAGAACTTTCCCTCCCGCAGATCCATTCTTCGAACGCGGCTCGATCCTCATACTCAAGCGGATTTAACGACGGTGCTCCCAAACGATCCGTTTCCCGGCACCATTCTTCCATCTTTTCAAGTTGACACATTTCGCGAAGTGCGATGAGCTCACTTTCAATCTCCGCTACTCGCTGTCGTCGTTCGTGCGCTGGCATACGAACGATTTCATCCTCCACTTGTTTGTCGTCCCTTGTTCCGCCTACGTGGCTTCGGTAGGATTCACCATCAAAGCTACCAGTTAATCCTGGCGCTCCGGAGCTAGTATCCGACGTTGTCTTGCCTCGCACCTGCCCTTCTGATACAGACTGGCTCGTGCCCGCTACCACCGGGGATACCGCCGATTCCTGCTCTAGGATGGGGCTCGTTGACACTGCGATGGACCGAGCGCCATCACGTCCCATTGTCGGGCTCATTACGGGGCAATTGCAATCCTGCCCGACTTTGCACGAATCTTTCGCCTGCTCCATTTCACCTTTCACCGCACTACAGCTCTCCTATAACACCACACGGGAACAATCGCGATCGCGAGAATTGGGTATCGCAGCGCGGTATCACTTCACCGATATACTTTAACACCACACGCGATGATATTAGCTTAGCACTAATTTTTGGAATGTTAGAAACTAACAAAGAAACCGATTTTTTAGGCTTAGGCGTGGTGCCAAAAATTAGTTTTTATTTTAGGCGTTTTGTGGCTTGTTCTCTCGGTGAATTCGTTTTACTGAAAGGGGCAGAAACTTCCGTTCGTTCCCTATTTCAACTATTTTTTATCCTATCCGCGATGCGCTTGGCTGACAGTTCGGCGGAACCCTACAACGGTTACAACAGTCGTATAGTGGGTCTAAGTTGTTCAATTTTTACTGCTTTGTTTCTCACATTCAATATTTTCACTGGTACCGTTTAAGGGGGTTGCAATAGTGTTGGAAATAAACACGTTGGGTAATAATTCCTCATTCCATACGACACTAGCCTCTTGTTTGATGGTTTCAACATAGGCGACAATTTCTGTCCTGGCTGGTTTCAATATTTGATTATTATATTTATCTAAATTTAGAGAAAAAGGGAATTTATTTAAGGAAAGAGTTTGATTTTGAAAATTCCAAGGTGCTCCTACTTGCTTAAGAAAATCTGTGCCAATTAATCCTTCAACATTCGATGGTAAATTTCCTAAAACGTGAAATCTAATCGGATATTGAATAGATTGATAAGTAATCAAAGTATCAATAAATCCTATTGTTTTCGTATAACCACTTATACCTCGTGCAGATAATTGAAGGCTAATATTTCATTTCATTTCATTTCATTTCATTCATAAATTCAATATCCGCCATCAAGGCTAAATAAAGCAGACTTAAAACTAAATAAACCCTAACAAATAAACAAAGTAATTCATGAAAAACTAAGCCTAACTAAACTAGTCTTGACCTAGCAAAAAAAAATTAAATAAAAAGAAAAAAAACATAGGTAGAGCGTAGAGACTATCAAAACTTAATGAAACTTAGAAGAATAATTAAAGAGAATTAGAAGAAAAAATACGGTTACGGAAAGAGTTGAGAGAGGAGTCGAATTTATGTTTATATATTCAGGGACATTTTTTTATCTTAAAATACAACAAGACGCTCCGCTATCAAATATGAATTTAATTGGATTAAAAAAGAAATAGATTTGCCAATATATTACTGTTTAAACTGTAACTAACGAAAAAGATCAGTTCATTGAGAAGTGGATTCGTTTACTTCTGTTTCGTTTGCCTCATTTTTATCTGGTGCCTGTGCTAACACTGCTAAATTGGCATTATTTCTGTTCGACGATCTCACATTTGGATTAGCTATAGGAAAATTTCCTCGGTGTGGAGGAGGTCGATTTCGACCACGTGCCCTGTAGTTTTGTGGATAAAACCCTCTATTCGATTGGTAACCATGTCGGTAGTAGCCCCTATTGTATTGTTGGCCTCGGTTGTATTGAGACTACCTAGTAAAATATAAAAATGCACAGTCAGTAGTAGATTGAATCGCATTCGAGTGCATCTGAAATTGCCTTCGTCATTGACGTGGGGTTCCTGACTTTCAGAAAAAACGGGTTGTCGTATTGGTTAGACCGTTAACAAAAGCTCTCACTGCTATAGGTTGCACTACATTTGTTGCTGATGCTTCAGTAGGAAAAGTTCCTATTGATGCATGAGCTGCAGCTAGCTTGGTTGAAAGAGCCTCAATTTCGGTTGAAAGAGCCGAAATCAGTGATTGATTTTTATACCTGCCTAGTGGACTTAATTTCATTCTCAACCGCGTTAGGTGCAATGTTTATACCGAATCTAGCATTAAAAAGAAATGCTTCATCGATAGTGATAATAGCACCATGTACAGCACCAGTTAGCGTAACTTTCATTAACCTTAAAATGTGCGTTTCGCTAACATCTTTCGAATTATCCCTCATCAGTTAGACACTTTTTTTGTAGCTAGACAAATCTGTAGGATTACCTGCAAATGGATTAACTACAGTGGCCGGCAGAATAAAGTGGCCACTACTTACAATTTTACACTTTTTACATTTTTTCCGTAAAAAATGAAGTTATTGTACTGCTTTATTTTTTGATACATTGTTCGTGATCATCTGTCCAAATACCAGTTTTTCATCAATCTAACGATATATCTGCATGTTCTTGATCATATCGAAGCCATTTGGCTTTGTTAGTCTTGCTGTAGCTCGGGCGAGGAATTTGAAGGACGCTACATCTAACGGGCAGTAAAAAAATAAGGTTTGTAGCTTGAGTGCTAAATTCAAGTGCAAAGTGTTCGCTATCTTTTTTACAGTTTTACCCTTTGGTCTACCACGTGGTTTGGTGGACATGCGAGGTACATGCAAGGAACTTGTACGCACACCGTACTTAAATTAAAGGTTTTGTGGAAAAGGTAGGAATTGGTAAACTATATGATTAATATTATGAACGGATTTTTTTCGCAAATATAAGTAAAACAGTCACTTTTACATTGAAAAACATAGGTATAAATATATATGTAGGTTTCTACGGCCTACTCCGTCTCGTGGACTGTATTAAGAAAGGGGAGCAGAACTCCCGAGCAAAAGCCTTGAAAAAGACTGGCACCCCGATGCAAACTTCCGCCTATCTAACAACGGATATTGCCAAAGGGGTCTTCCCACTCTTAACGAGAATCGAATTTCCCAAGAAGAGCAATGCTCACAAAAACTATAACTATATATATAACTATACAGTGTCGGACAAATCAATAGGACCACTTAATAATGTTTTATTCACTTATCACATTTCACTACCTAAAGTCAATCAATATTTACCAAATTTTCATGAAAGCACTTTTCGGATGTTGGCTTAAAGTCTGCTTTGAAAGTTTGTTGATAAGTTAACAAACAAAAAAGTTATTATAAGAAATGTGAAAAAACCCCAAAAATCATGCGACAAAATAATAGGACCAGTATAGAAAATTTTATTATTTTAACCATTTATCATTATTAAATAACAGCTCCGGCTTTTAATTCGCAATGTGGCCAGCCCGTACATTTGAAAAACTAAAGAAAATAACAAAACAGCCTTATCCTGGGCTAACTTGGTAGCATTTAATATTTGGTAGCATGTCCATTGTTCCGGATGACAGCTCGCATCCTTTTAGGCATGGATTCCACCAAACTTTTGCAAGTCGATGGCGGAATGCTGTACCAAGCATTCTCTATTTGCTTCCACAGTTTCTCTTTAGTTCGAGAACCTGCCGGTGGAAGCTTAGCTTTAACAATCTTCCACAGGTTCTCGATCGGATTCAGGTCAGGCGATTGTGCAGGCCAATTCATGACGTCAATTTTTTGATCAACAAACCATTTTTTAACCGCTTTTGCGGTATGTTTTGGATCGTTGTCATGCATGAATTGCCATTTCAATGGCATCTCCCACTCTGCATGAGGCAGCATGACAGTTTGGATGATGTTTAAGTATCGGTGTTGGTCCATGATATCTTTTATCCAAAAGATAGGACCGACACCGTACCAAGAGAAACATGCCCAAACCATTATGTTGCCTCCGCCGTGCTTCACGGTTTTTAAAGTGTACTGTGGCCGGTAGGCGGTATTCTTTGGACGACGCACAAAGCGCTTCCCATCCGAACCTACCAAGTTAACTTTGGACTCGTCCGACCACAGTACATTTCGCCACTTGTTCAGGTTTTCACCTGCCCAGTCGTAGTGCTCTCGAGCAAACTGCAACCGGGCTTGAACGTGGCACCGTCGAAGCAACGGAACTTTGCGGGATTCCGGCCGACCAGGTTGTTTTCAAATAGGCGACGCTGCACTGTCCGATCACTTACGGAAAGTTGCAGCTCGTCCCTAATTGCCCTGGCCGACTTGAAAGGATCAGCCTTGCACAATCGCGTCATCCGAGCATCATCTCTAGCGGATGTCTTGCGTGGCCGACCCGTTGGTATTTTCGTGCCCGTGCTATGCAGCGCGTTATACACGAATGTTTTGGATCGGCCAAGTATTTCCGCGATTTTACGCTGGGAGTACCCAGCAGCGGACAAACGTTTGATATCTAAACGCTGTTGTTGTGTGGAGTGTGCACTACGGCCCATCGTTGGAATTCCTTCAATCAAGCGCTTGAAGTAGTGCACCCAAAAATACACGAGCTAATGGATCGTGTGAAGTGTTCTAGGCAACGGCTTAGAACACAGTGTAAGCGATCCAGCGCTGTGACTCGCTTTTATACCCGTAGACGAAGGTACTCACCACTATTTCGTCTCTCAGTGCAAAGGATGCTCAAAACCCCTAAGCGAGTGCCGTAATATTCTTGCATTAGTAAATTAGAGCATGTTAATTAAAGACACAGCGAATTGCCACTGCGCTAAGCGTTTCTACAAAAAAAAAATGAATACGCATTAGTTCACTAATTTAAGTTAAGTTATCCGACAACTCAATAACATCAAAAACTGTGTTTTAACAATAATAAATGATAATTATTTTAAAATTTTCTGAACTGGTCCTATTATTTTGGCGCATGATTTTTGGGTTATTTTTACATTTCTTATCATAACTTTTTTGTTTCTTAACTTTTCACCAAACTTTGAAAACATTCTTAAAGAAAACATTCTAATAAAGCTTTCATGAAAGTTTGGTAAAGATTGATTCACTTTAAAACATGAAATACGATAAGTGAATAATAAATTGATAAGTGGTCCTATCGATTTGTCCGACACTGTATATATATATATATATATATATATATATATATGTATATATATATATTTATATATATATATATATATATATATATATATATATATATATATATATATATATATATATATATATATATATATATATATATATATATATATATATATATATATATATATATATATATATATATATGCCAGTCTTTTCAAGGCTTTTGCTCGGGAGTTCTGTTCCCCTTTCTTAATACAGTCCACGAGAAGGAGTCGACCGTAGAAACCTACATATATATTTATACCTATGTTTTTCAATATAAAAGTGACTGTTTTACTTATATTTGCGAAAAAAATCCGTTCACAATATTAATCATATAGTTTACCAATTCCTACCTTTTCCACAAAACCTTTAATTTAAGTACGGTGTGCGTACAAGTTCCTTGCATGTACCTCGCATGTCCACCAAACCACGTGGTAGACCAAAGGGTAAAACTGTAAAAAAGATAGCGAACACTTTGCACTTGAATTTAGCACTCAAGCTATCACGAACAATGTATCAAAAAATAAAGCAGTACAATAACTTCATTTTTTACGGAAAAAATGTAAAAAGTGTAAAATTGTAAGTAGTGGCCACTTTATTCTGCCGGCCACTGTAGTTAATCCATTTGCAGGTAATCCTACAGATTTGTCTAGCTACAAAAAAAGTGTCTAACTGATGAGGGATAATTCGAAAGATGTTAGCGAAACGCACATTTTAAGGTTAATGAAAGTTACGCTAACTGGTGCTGTACATGGTGCTATTATCACTATCGATGAAGCATTTCTTTTTTTAATGCTAGATTCGGTATAAACATTGCACCTAACGCGGTTGAGAATGAAATTAAGTCCACTAGGCAGGTATAAAAATCAATCACTGATTTCGGCTCTTTCAACCGAAATTGAGGCTCTTTCAACCAAGCTAGCTGCAGCTCATGCATCAATAGGAACTTTTCCTACTGAAGCATCAGCAACAAATGTAGTGCAACCTATAGCAGTGAGAGCTTTTGTTAACGGTCTAACCAATACGACAACCCGTTTTTTCTGAAAGTCAGGAACCCCACGTCAATGACGAAGGCAATTTCAGATGCACTCGAATGCGATTCAATCTACTACTGACTGTGCATTTTTATATTTTACTAGGTAGTCTCAATACAACCGAGGCCAACAATACAATAGGGGCTACTACCGACATGGTTACCAATCGAATAGAGGGTTTTATCCACAAAACTACAGGGCACGTGGTCGAAATCGACCTCCTCCACACCGAGGAAATTTTCCTATAGCTAATCCAAATGTGAGATCGTCGAACAGAAATAATGCCAATTTAGCAGTGTTAGCACAGGCACCAGATAAAAATGAGGCAAACGAAACAGAAGTAAACGAATCCACTTCTCAATGAACTGATCTTTTTCGTTAGTTACAGTTTAAACAGTAATATATTGGCAAATCTATTTCTTTTTTAATCCAATTAAATTCATATTTGATAGCGGAGCGTCTTGTTGTATTTTAAGATAAAAAATGTCCCTGAATATATAAACATAAATTCGACTCCTCTCTCAACTCTTTCCGTAACCGTATTTTTTCTTCTAATTCTCTTTAATTATTCTTCTAAGTTTCATTAAGTTTTGATAGTCTCTACGCTCTACCTATGTTTTTTTTCTTTTTATTTAATTTTTTTTGCTAGGTCAAGACTAGTTTAGTTAGGCTTAGTTTTTCATGAATTACTTTGTTTATTTGTTAGGGTTTATTTAGTTTTAAGTCTGCTTTATTTAGCCTTGATGGCGGATATTGAATTTATGAATGAAATGAAATGAAATGAAATGAAATATTAGCCTTCAATTATCTGCACGAGGTATAAGTGGTTATACGAAAACAATAGGATTTATTGATACTTTGATTACTTATCAATCTATTCAATATCCGATTAGATTTCACGTTTTAGGAAATTTACCATCGAATGTTGAAGGATTAATTGGCACAGATTTTCTTAAGCAAGTAGGAGCACCTTGGAATTTTCAAAATCAAACTCTTTCCTTAAATAAATTCCCTTTTTCTCTAAATTTAGATAAATATAATAATCAAATATTGAAACCAGCCAGGACAGAAATTGTCGCCTATGTTGAAACCATCAAACAAGAGGCTAGTGTCGTATGGAATGAGGAATTATTACCCAACGTGTTTATTTCCAACACTATTGCAACCCCCTTAAACGGTACCAGTGAAAATATTGAATGTGAGAAACAAAGCAGTAAAAATTGAACAACTTAGACCCACTATACGACTGTTGTAACCGTTGTAGGGTTCCGCCGAACTGTCAGCCAAGCGCATCGCGGATAGGATAAAAAATAGTTGAAATAGGGAACGAACGGAAGTTTCTGCCCCTTTCAGTAAAACGAATTCACCGAGAGAACAAGCCACAAAACGCCTAAAATAAAAACTAATTTTTTGGCACCACGCCTAAGCCTAAAAAAATCGGTTTCTTTGTTAGTTTCTAACATTCCAAAAAATTAGTGCTAAGCTAATATCATCGCGTGTGGTGTTAAAGTATATCGGTGAAGTGATACCGCGCTGCGATACCCAATTCTCGCGATCGCGATTGTTCCCGTGTGGTGTTATAGGAGAGCTGTAGTGCGGTGAAAGGTGAAATGGAGCAGGCGAAAGATTCGTGCAAAGTCGGGCAGGATTGCAATTGCCCCGTAATGAGCCCGACAATGGGACGTGATGGCGCTCGGTCCATCGCAGTGTCAACGAGCCCCATCCTAGAGCAGGAATCGGCGGTATCCCCGGTGGTAGCGGGCACGAGCCAGTCTGTATCAGAAGGGCAGGTGCGAGGCAAGACAACGTCGGATACTAGCTCCGGAGCGCCAGGATTAACTGGTAGCTTTGATGGTGAATCCTACCGAAGCCACGTAGGCGGAACAAGGGACGACAAACAAGTGGAGGATGAAATCGTTCGTATGCCAGCGCACGAACGACGACAGCGAGTAGCGGAGATTGAAAGTGAGCTCATCGCACTTCGCGAAATGTGTCAACTTGAAAAGATGGAAGAATGGTGCCGGGAAACGGATCGTTTGGGAGCACCGTCGTTAAATCCGCTTGAGTATGAGGATCGAGCCGCGTTCGAAGAATGGATCTGCGGGAGGGAAAGTTCTATGAGGCAGACCAAACGTAGAGTAAATGGCGTCACCAGAGGTCAAGATCCTCGGGAACATCAAAGTAATCATGGCGCGCAAGTTACTTATACGGATGGCGAAGGGACGAGGCGTCTTGCGCGAGCGCCTTGTGACAAACCTGCGCCACTCAATAAAGGGTACGATGAATGTGTGGCTTATAATGAACGCGTAGCCCTAAATGAACATGCGTTGCAAAATGAACGAGTGAACTCCAATGAGCGCCTGGCGTATGGCGAGAGCGCGGCGTACGGTGAGCGCGCGGCTTACAGTGAACGCACGACACACGGTGAACAATAGGCATGTGTAAAATTAACGAGAATCGCACCGTTCGAACAGTTCGGTAAAGTGCACGAAAGAACGAGGTTCTTAACAAAAAGAACGACCATGACTTTTGGAAGAAACTGACTACACCGAACGCGTTCGATCGTTCCGTACAGTGTTCGACGGCACACATAAATGTGGTAATAAAACGTGCAAAATCATATTGCTTTCTCGCTCTTTCTCGCACCGTGCGAACGGGTCGTCAGAGATCAAAATGTACCCTGTTGGTGTTGAAATCGTACCCATACAACTCAATTCCTCGAACGCCGTCGAATTTGTCCAGCAGTGTTCGATACGTGTGCTGTTGGTGTGGAAATCGTATCTATACGACTGAATTCATCGCACGCGTTCGAACTGGTGTTCGATCTGTGTTCTGTTGATGTGTAAATCGTACCTACACAGCTGAATTCATCGAACGAGTGCCTACCTACCCGTACCTACACAACTGAATTCATCGAACGCGTTCGATCTGATCCGTTAGTGTTCGATCTGTGTTCTGTTGGTATGTAAATCGTACCTACACAACTGAATTCATCGAACGCGTTCGAACTGGTGTTCGATCTGTGTTTTGTTGGTGTATAAATCGTACCTACACAACTGAATTCATCGTACGCGTTCGAACTGGCTCATTTGTGTTCGATCTATGTTCTATTGGTATGGAAATTGTACCTATACAATTCAATAGATCGAGCCCGTTCAAATGGATTAGTCATTGTTCGCGAATGAACTGAACTGAATTGATTGCGCTCATCATGTTGATCCATATTAAAGTAGTTTTTTTTTATAGATTCCTTGAGTGTGTATAAGGCATAGGGTACAATATATGCTGGAGACATTTTTGCTCGTATTACTTTTTTACATGCTAGTTTTTGGTCGGTTTTGCGATGGATTGTGTTGACCAGACAGCAAATGGGCTTAGTGTTTAATGTTTTAAATTATTGGTTTCAATCGCACAATGAGTACCTCTTTGGCTACAGTATGCGTCTATGGCGGGTAAATGAAAAATATAACGAGCATTCTTTGTGAATAAAAACACCATGAAAAAAAGAACGAAAGAATCGTCGTTCGCGTTCGGTTCTTTTTGGTGAGCGAACTAGTTCGTTCGCGTTCGGTGAAAAGAATCGTTTTGCCCATGCCTAGTGAACACGCGGCACACGGTGAACAAGCGATGTACGATGAACGCGGCACTTACGGCGAACGCGCGAATTATGATGAACGTGCAACGTACCGTGAACGTGTGCCCTACGGAGAACGCACTACTTGCCCTGGGTATAATGTATTCGACGAGAGAGGATCGGGCATACCACGTACATCAGGACACTTTATGCGCACAAATTACACTGACCCGCACATGACCGCTCACACTAACACATTCGCACAACAAGCGCCAGCACTGAACACACTTTTAAACCACAGCCAAATAGCAGCCCGCCAAGGGTTTCCACGAGACTTACCGACGTTTTCGGGGTCTGTCGAAGAGTGACTGCGTTTTATCGCGACGTATACACGCACTACTATTGCATCCAACTATACCGACGATGACAATTTAGTGGGACTCCAGCACTGCCTCAAAAGTGCTGAATTAGATACCGTCGGACATTTGCTATTGTTTCCAGATGGGTTGAAGGAAGTGATGAGCACTTTGCGAGCTCGCTACGGCCGACCGGACTTGATAGTAGATCGAGCGGTTGAGAGCGTCAAAAAGCTGCCTGCGCCTAGGATGGAGAGGCTCGACACGATAGTCGAATTTGGGTTCGCTGTTAAAAGGTTGATTGCGACCGTACAAGTGTCGGGACTGCTCGACTATATGTATGACGTGGTGCTCCTGAAGGAACTGATGAAGAAGTTGCCACCCATGCTATGTATTGAATGGGCACGGCTGAAGAAACGGTCACGTGATGTTAATGTGCTCCAATTTGGGCGGTGGATTTGCGAGTTGGCTGACGATCTGTGCGCGGTCATCGATATGCCCGACAGACTTGAACGAACGGAGAGGAGTGTCCCTCCCCTCGGAACAGCAATCAGCGATATTTGCCACATCGAACGACGGTCGGGATCAATCAGCTTGCAACAGGTCACCATAACGCATACTGTAACACAACCGTCGTGCAAGAGGACTGCCTGCCTTATTCGCCGACTAGTGACTCTCTGCTTTTGTCGTGCATATTATGTAGGCAGTGTGAATCTCTTTGTAAATGTGTGAAATTCTTAAGAACGTCGGTAGCAGCGAGAAGGGCATTTATAAACGAGAGGAAACTCTGCCGCAAGTGCCTGCGATATCACTATGGCAGGTGTCCCGTCACGAACGCGTGCGGCGTTGACGGATGCAACCTCCTTCATCACGCGCTTCTGCACCAGGACGATGGCCTCCCCGGAAGTTCCGAGACGTCAGCACATGAAACAAAAGGTATTCGTATTAATACTCATTCGGGAACTAACGAAAGCGTCTTATTGAAATACGTTCCAGTTGTACTCCACGGACCGAAAGCAAAAATCGAAACTTACGCTTTTCTCGATGACGGTTCCACGTCGACCTTCATGGACCACGAGCTGGTAGACGAACTTGGTTTGAAGGGAACACCACATCCGCTATGCGTCCAATGGACCGGTGACGTCACACGTCAAGAGAAAAATTCTGTTTGTCTAGCGGTACGCATTTCGGGGAAGCAAACTTCGACAGCGATATACGAACTTTCAGCCGTCCGCACAGTTCGCAAACTAGCTCTTCCCAAGCAGTCCATGAATGTGTCCCAGCTTGTTAAAAGATACGCATATCTGTAGGGTCTGCCCTTGGAGTCTTATGCTAACGCGGAGCCGCGCTTGTTGATTGGCGTAGATAATTGTAGTATGGGACAATCTCTGAGGAGTGTAGAGGGGAGACGTGACGAGCCAATCGCCTCGAAAACCCGCTTGGGTTGGGTGTTGGGGGGACCATGTTCAGTGGCCACCAATACGCCGGGATCTACTCTGCCTTCCTTTCACATATGTGTGTGCAATGAGCCTGACGATGGTCTTACTGCTGCGGTAAAGAACATTTCGCCCTGGAATCGATCGGCATCGATAAGACAGTGCGCTTAAGAGAATCCAAAGAAAACAAACAGGCTCTCACGTTGATGGAACGGAAGACGAAATTTGACGGTAATCGCTACGAAACCGGCCTCCTTTGGCGATATGACGACATCACGCTGCCTTGCAACAGATCTGACGCGTTAAAGCGGTATGTATGCCTACAACGAAAATTAAAAAAATGATCCCATGGTAGCAAAGGCAGTACGAGAAAAAATGGCAGATTACAAGGAAAAAGGATACATCAGACGCCTAACCGACGATGAACTGAACGAGAGAAGTAATAAAGATTGGTACCTGCCCATCTTCCCGGTTGTCAATCCTAATAAACCAGGAAAGATTCGAATGGTGTTCGACGCGGCGGCAAAGGTACGTGGGTTTTTTTTTTTTAAATTCATTTCTTTTCCCCGGTCCCGACATGTTAGCCGGGCTACTCCCGGTACTCTTCAAGTTAAGAGAATTTCGAGTAGGAATCGTGGGCGACATCCGAGAAATGTTTCATAGAGTGAACATTAGCAAGGAAGACCAACGGAGCCAGATGATATTTTGGGAAGGCGACGATCCATACTCAGATCCGGATGTTTACATCGTCACCGTGATGACATTTGGAGCGTCATGTTCACCGAGCGCCGCACAATACGTCAAGAATCTTAACGCAGACAGATTTAAAGCCGAATACCCTCGAGCCGTGGGAAGCATAAAAGATGAACATTACGTCGATGACATGTTGGCAAGCGTGGTATCAGAAGAAGAAGCTAGTGAATTAGCAAAAACGGTCCGCTACATCCACGCTTGCGGAGGGTTTGAAATACGTAACTGGGTCTCGAACTCACCGATGGTCGTAGCATCACTACAAGAGACGCCAGGAAATGAAAAGAATGTCAACATGGGAAGCGGTACGACTACTGAGAAGGTGCTAGGAATGTGGTGGGATACTTCGTTGGACGCGTTCACCTTCAGATTATCCCCTAAGTATCATCTCGATCTGCTAATGGGAAAAAAGCCAGCAACGAAGCGTGAGATGCACTCAAATGAGTCTATACGACCCGATGGGCCTGCTAGGACACTTTATAATGTTCCTAAAGGTCCTCCTTCAAGAAGTATGGCGCGGCGGATACAGTTGGTTACAGATTACAGATCAGGTACTAGACGGGCAGGTAGAGGAGAAATGGACAACGTGGCTGCGAGTGCTACCTGAGGTCGAAAAAGTATTTATCCCTAGGTGCTACCGATACACTTGTTCAACACGATCCGATGT
This sequence comes from Anopheles arabiensis, assembly GCF_016920715.1. NCBI lineage: Eukaryota > Metazoa > Arthropoda > Insecta > Diptera > Culicidae > Anopheles > Anopheles arabiensis. The sequence continues at coordinate 22,816,219 of NC_053519.1, forward strand.
ACAATTGCACGTACTATGCGACGCGAGCGAAAACGGAACAGCCGCAGTAGCCTATCTGCGTTTCGAAGAAGATGGAAAGATCGAATGTGCTCTCGTTGGGTCTAAAACACGCGTGGCACCACTAAGATTCTTATCTATTCTCAGACTCGAGCTACAAGCAGCGGTCATCGGAGCCAGATTAGCTAACACCATTTGTCAAAGCCACAGGATATCTGTAAATCGGACGATCTTCTGGACAGATTCCCGTAATGTGTTAAGCTGGCTACAGTCCGATTCTCGCCGATACCACCAGTTTGTAGCGTTCCGTATTGGTGAACTCTGTTAGAGATTGTAATTTGAGTTTATTAGTTCGAATTAGTTCGAATTCGAAATTCGAACTAAATTTAGAGATAGGAAATGAATTCATAGGCATAGATAAGGATACAGAATGAACTAAAATGAATTATGTAATGAACTCTTGACAATTGAATATACAGTAGCAACCGGACATTTGAACGAGTTGCATTCATTTTTCTAACCGGCACAAGTTTTTGGAATTATCGGGAAAGAAAACGAGTTTTACCACGTAGCCGAACATTCGTGAGGTTTTCTCACATTTTTGGTCCTTCGAACCGGATACGTGCGTGCTAAGTGTTTTCTTTCGCTCTGCATCAAGAGCAACGGCAAATTCGGAACGCTCCGCATCACGAGCACGGTGCAAGTCATCATTCGCGCCATTTCGAATTCTCGCGCTCGTTCAAGTTCATTAGCCCTGCAGCAAGGGCATCGGTCGAATTTTCGTGATCGTGAATCGTGGTTTATTTTTCCCGCGTAAATTCGAATTGCTACAGTTTCGTGAACGTTCATATCGCGTTATCGACATTATCGTGAAAATCTGACGGAAGCTAAGATGGACAAGAAGATAAAATCTGCTCAGCACAAAAAACTCGTCGCAGTGGAAAACATTAAGGCGCTGGAGCGCTTTAAGCAGAACTTCAAACCCGAAAATGTAGGTGAAATCCCGGAGGTTATGGAGGGTTTGGAGCAACACAGACATGACTTTTTTGCCGCGGTGGCAAAGCTGGAAGAGTATGACGACACCAGTGATGCGATTCAAGCCTGTATTACTGACAGGAACGATATGGAAGAGCGCTGCCGGCGGTTAAAATCGTTCCTTAGAGAAAACCAGCGGAAGGAAGCCAATTCGCTCAACGACTCCTTATTGGCAAACTCAACCCTAGCGTTTGGACGGCCAAATACATCAAACATTCGTTTTCCCAAAATCGAATTACCAACGTTCGACGGTGATTCGACAAAGTGGTTATCATTCCGCGATCGCTTTGTCGCGATGATTGACGCAAGTGTCGAGCTGCCGCCAATTGCAAAACTGCAGTACTTACTTTCGTCCCTGAAAGGTGACGCTGCGGTTCCCTTCGAACATGTTACTCTGACCACGGAAAACTATTCTGTTACCTGGGCTGCGCTGCTTAAGCGATACGACAACTCACGGATGCTCATTCGCGAGTACTGGCGACGGCTACATTTCCTACCTGCGATTGCAACAGAAAGTGTCGATGGTTTGACGTCGTTGGTAGATGAATTCGTGCGATATGTGAATGGGTTGCAGAAGCTACATGAACCTGTCGACTCATGGGACACGCCTTTGTCCAACATGTTGCTGATGAAGCTGGACAATGAGACCATTCTGGCGTGGGAAAGACATTCTGTGCATAAGAAAAAGGACAAGTACAGCGAGTTGATCGAATTCCTGCAAGACCGAATTCGAATCCTAAAATCGAGCCAGAGTATCTCGTGCGATCGGATTGTGGCTCCGATCAAGGTGGCCGGGGCACATCGGCCCACCGCACCACGGCGGTCGGTAACCAACGCTGCTTCTGTGCAAAGGAATACTCCCGTTTCATCGACCAGTCAACAAGTGACCTGTCCATTGCAGTGTGCAGATCATCACCTGGTTCGAAATCGCCCGGTATTTTTAGCCAAAAATACTCAGGAGCGGCGAGAAATCGCACGGTCAAAAGGTTTGTGCTGGAATTGTCTCAGTTGTTCCCATCAAGTGAGATCGTGCAAATCCGAGTATTCTTGCCGTTCGTGCAAGGAACGGCATCATACGCTGCTTCATCAACCACCACAACAACCTACAGTCGCTTTGTCAGCCCAATCAGATGATGATATGGTGTTTCTCGAGACGGCTATTGTGTTCATCGTAGACGATTATGGAGAGAAACATGAGGCACGGGCGCTTTTGGATTCGGGCTCTATGTCCAACTTCATTTCGGATACGTTAGCTCGGAAGCTCATGACACCTCGAGCGAGAGTTAATGTATCAGTGTCTGGCATCGGAACTTCAAGGCAGCAGATAAAGGGTTCGACCACGGCGATCGTTCGTTTAAGGAACCTTCAATTCACCACCCCATTGGAGTTTCTGATCCTGGATACACCCTCGGCGGACATTCCCACCTCACCACTCAACGTGTCTTCGTGGAACATCCCGGATGTAACGCTAGCAGACCCCACGTATCACATCCCAGGCAAGGTCGATGTGGTCATCGGTGGCGATACGTTCTGGGAGCTGCATACCGGACGCAAGCAATCTCTCGGTTCGGGTCTGCCATGGCTGGTAGAAACGCAGTTTGGATGGGCGGTAGCAGGAAACACTACGCATTCGTCTCAACAACATCGGGTATGTAATATGGCAACGAGCGACAGTCCGTTGGAAGCCATATTGACGCGGTTCTGGGAGAGCGACACCATCTTCGACGAGCCCGCTCTATCTCTGGAGGAAGACATGTGTGAACGTCATTTCATCTCTACTACAACCAGAGACCCATCTGGCAGGTATGTCGTACGTTTACCACAAATTCCTAATACGAATATCGTTTTAGGAGAATCGAAAGCAATCGCTGATCGTCGTCTCCTAGCGGTGGAACGGCGGCTTAAGTATAACCCTGCAATGAAGGAGGAGTATAGTAAATTCATGTCGGAGTATGAGCGCGTAGGGCACATGAAACAACTCACCGAGCCGGTGGACGATTCGTGTGAACACTACTATCTCCCTCATCACGCGGTGCTTAAGGAATCGAGCACAACCACCAAGGTCAGGGTAGTCTTTGACGCGTCGTGCAAGACAGCTTCTGGCTACTCCTTGAACGACAAACTCCTGGTTGGGCTGGTGATCCAAGACGATCTGTTTACCATCATCGTTCGTTTCCGGTCTCACGCAGTCGCACTCTCAGCAGACGTTGAGAAAATGTATCGCCAAATTCTCCACGATTCTCGCGACACTGATTACCTGCGCATTCGGTATAGAAGAAACACCGCAGAGCCGATTCAGACGTTCCAACTACAAACAGTAACATATGGCACGTCTTGCGCACCCTTCCTAGCAACAAGAACGCTAAAGCAGATCGCTCTCGATCACAAGATGCAATACCCCCGAGCAGTGGATCCTGTATTGCACGATTTTTATGTGGATGACCTGCTAACGGGAACAGACGAGTTGGCAGATGCAATTGAAATGCAAAGGCAGATTTCCGAGATGCTCAAGCAGGCTGGATTCGTGTTGAAGAAGTGGGTATCGAACGTACCCGAAGCACTAATCGGCAGTCCTTCAGAAGACCTTGCCATCCTTCCTACTCATGCATGGCAAGATCCCCAATTTGTATCGACGCTTGGTCTGGTTTGGGAGCCAGCAGTTGATATGCTGCGATATCGGATCGATCTACCAACTGCTGCGACGATGTTGACAAAGAGGCTAGCTTTGTCCTACATCGCCAAAATCTTTGACCCGCTGGGCTTGCTTAGTCCAACCATTATCATCGCTAAGCTCTTTATGCAACAGCTGTGGAAGTTGCAGGAAAACGGGAAGCCGTGGGATTGGGATCGTGAGCTACCATCACATCTCCAAAGGGAATGGACGGCATTTCATTCCAAGCTGCATTCACTTCGGGAAGCGCGCATTCCGCGTTACACTTCAATTCGGCAAGCAACAAACGTGCAGCTACACATTTTCGCGGATGCTTCTCAGGTGGCATATGGTGCTTGCTGTTACGTCAGGGCAGAAAACGATTCGACAACATCGGTGCAGCTGTTGGCAGCTAAGTCTAAAGTAGTATCGTTGTCGAACACACATTCTATAGCGAGACTCGAGCTTTGTGCAGCGCGGTTGGCAACGCAACTGTTCCGGAAGGTCAGTCAGTCCCTCAACGGTGAATACGATGCTTTCGCTTGGACTGATTCCATGACCGTGCTACATTGGCTCAATTCAGCACCACGGAGGTGGAAGCCTTTCGTTGCCAACAGGGTGGCACAAATTCAAGGAGAAACCCGGATCAAGTGCTGGAGGCATGTTCCTGGTGTAGACAACCCAGCAGACGATGCATCGCGAGGTCTACTACTAGACAAATTGCAATCCTGTGAACGATGGTGGCATGGGCCACATTGGTTGAGCAGCAAACGGGAAGAATGGCCTATAAGAGAACCTGCAATTGAAGAAACGGCATCAATAGAAGAAGAACGGGTTACACAATCACGAATAGTTGCAATGTCGATGGAGGACGATTTCAACAATAAGCTATTTGTACGGTTTTCAACCTACCTCAAACTTCGTCGAACCATGGCGTATTGTTTACGTTTCGTGCAATGCATGAGGACACCGAAACCCGCAATTACGTCACCGACAGCCAAGGGTCATGCTTCGATTCAGGACATGATTATATTGATTGCACCTCCATCTCGAGACGAACTCATCCAAGCTGAGCTGCAGTTGTGTCGGTTAGCTCAGCAAGATTCATTTGCGGACGAGTTAAAAACGGTCAAAACCGGCAAGGATGTACCGCGCAATTCGAAGCTGAAATGGTTGTCCCCCTTTATTGATGAGGCGGGAATCCTGCGTGTTGGTGGCCGGCTTCACAACGCACAAATAGCAGAATACACGAAGCATCCTATACTTCTTTCTGCAAAACACCCACTCGCTGCATTGTTGGCAGTCGCGTATCACCAGAAGTATATGCACACCGGTCCGGAACACTTGTTATCCATACTTCGTGAACGCTTCTGGATAATCGGTGGCCGTAATTTGACGAAGTTGGTTTTCCATCGGTGTCACAAGTGTTTCAAGGCCAAACCTACACTGGTACAACAATCCGTTGCAGATCTTCCGACATCAAGGGTTACACCCACGATACCGTTTGCTGTCAGTGGTGTGGACTATTGCGGTCCGGTATTGCTGAAGTCGCCTGTTCGCAATAGAAGTCCCTCCAAGGCATACATCGCCATCTTCGTGTGCTTTGCAACACGAGCGGTCCACATTGAGTTGGTGAATGATCTCACTACGGCGGCATTTTTGGCAGCACTAAGGCGCTTCGTGGCTCGCAGAGGCAAAATCGCGGAACTGCATTCGGATAATGCTACTACGTTTAAGGGGGCTGCACACGAACTTCATCGCCTCTACGAGATGTTTAAGTGCAGCAATAGCGAACGCATCGAAATCTTCAACTGGTGTGCCAATGAAGAAATTCAGTGGAAGTTTATTCCCCTCGAGCGCCACACTTCGGAGGACTGTGGGAGGCTGCTGTACGATCCGCTAAACAGCACCTAATTCGCACGATAGGAAGTACGAGCCTCACTCAGGAGGGAATGGTAACATTGCTAGGGCAGGTCGAACAATGCTTAAATTCAAGACCCCTGATTCCGCTTTCTAGTGAGCCATCGGACACGCAACCGCTCACTCCGGGTCATTTTTTGGTAGGGTCGAACATGCTGGCGTTGCCACAAGTTGATAGGAGTCAGGTGTCAGGCAATAGATTGAAGGAGTTTGATTTGGTGCAAAAGCATATGCAGCATATATGGTCGCGTTGGTATCCGGAATACTTGCAGCAGCTTCAGGCCCGGGCCAAACGCTTAATAGTTCCACCAGTGTCGCTAGAAGAAGGGCAATTGGTAATCATAAAGGAAGACAATATACCACCTACCTTGTGGCCAATGGGTAGAATAACACGATTGCACCCAGGAAAGGACGGCGTTGTTAGAGTCGTAACACTTCGTACAGCTGCAGGAAAGGAGATAGTACGCGCAGCAGCTAGATTGGCAATCCTTCCAAATCCAAACGTATGTGAAGACAATTAACCTCGAACACCAAAGTTAGGAGGCGATCAGCGCGAAGCACATGCGTAATGTAAACAACCACACCGCACATACACACGACACGATACACGAAGTGACAGATCGACACTTACAACTTGTACAACACAACACCACACTTGCACAACATTTGCTATCTCTGAGGCGAAGTTAGACCGAGATACTTCTTCATTTTCTTATTATTTTTTTTCAATTGTATTTTCTGAATGTTTTAAAGAAATACTTTCTTTGGCGGTCGGAATGTTAGAGATTGTAATTTGAATTTATTAGTTCGAATTAGTTCGAATTCGAAATTCGAACTAAATTTAGAGATAGGAAATGAATTCATAGGCATAGATAAGGATACAGAATGAACTAAAATGAATTATGTAATGAACTCTTGACAATTGAATATACAGTAGCAACCGGACATTTGAACGAGTCGCATTCATTTTTCTAACCGGCACAAGTTTTTGGAATTATCGGGAAAGAAAACGAGTTTTACCACGTAGCCGAACATTCGTGAGGTTTTCTCACAAACTCCTTGAATTGACAAACGTCGAGCAATGGAGTTCCACCGACGAAGCTTAACGTTGCGAAAGACGGCACTAAGTGGACTCAAGTCCCGGACCTATCACAGAGCAGTCGATGGTTTCGTGGACCCCCCTTTCTTTGGAAATCGGAGCCAGAGTGGCCAGCAAATGACACACCTGCGAAAGATACGATGGAAGAAATAAGGAAGCAAGTAAGTGTTCACCGCATTATTGAACAATTTATCCTGTTCGATCGTTTCTCCAAGTGGAAGCGCGTCCTATTTTCGATTGGTTTTGTCATCCGCTTCGTCATGAACACACGACGTTGCTTAGCTAAGGACGCCGCAAGAAAGGGACCACTCGTTCAGGAGGAGCTGGCAGAAGCGGAAGCCGCCCTTGATCGAGCCATTCAGCGTGAAGCTTATGCGCGTGAGATCGAGTGTCTTCGCAGACCGAGCGGGAAAACTCACCCATGGAAGAAAGCGATTGATAAAAATAGCCCTATCTATAAACACTCTCCCATAGTCGACAGTCGCAGAGTTCTTAGACTCGGGGACGCCTTTCCGAGTGCGCAGACATTGACGAACAAACTCGCACTCCGATCATTCTTCCTGGCAACCACCGCGGTACGTATTTGCTGATGCAGGAGTACCACGAAAAATACAAGCACGGCAACCACAGTACTGTGATAAGCGAATTGCGGTCGAAATACTACATACCCAGATTACTAGGAGAATATCGTCGAGTAAGAAGATTGTGCCAATGGTGCAAGGTGAAAAACGCGCGTCCAGATCCTCCACGGATGGGAAATATACCTCGACAACGTTTGGCGATTGGTCGGCTATCCTTCTCATTCACAGGTGTGGACTATTTCGGGCCGTTCCTCGTAGTAGTCGGGACGCGAGTAGAGAAACGTTGGGGCGTGATATTCACCTGCCTAACGACCAGAGCTGTACACCTAGAGATAGCACATTCCCTCAACACAGCGTCGTGCATTATGGCTATCCGTAGGTTTATAGCCAGGCGCGGATCACCGCTAGAGATCTCCACGATTCTCGCGACACTGATTACCTGCGCATTCGGTATAGAAGAAACACCGCAGAGCCGATTCAGACGTTCCAACTACAAACAGTAACATATGGCACGTCTTGCGCACCCTTCCTAGCAACAAGAACGCTAAAGCAGATCGCTCTCGATCACAAGATGCAATACCCCCGAGCAGTGGATCCTGTATTGCACGATTTTTATGTGGATGACCTGCTAACGGGAACAGACGAGTTGGCAGATGCAATTGAAATGCAAAGGCAGATTTCCGAGATGCTCAAGCAGGCTGGATTCGTGTTGAAGAAGTGGGTATCGAACGTACCCGAAGCACTAATCGGCAGTCCTTCAGAAGACCTTGCCATCCTTCCTACTCATGCATGGCAAGATCCCCAATTTGTATCGACGCTTGGTCTGGTTTGGGAGCCAGCAGTTGATATGCTGCGATATCGGATCGATCTACCAACTGCTGCGACGATGTTGACAAAGAGGCTAGCTTTGTCCTACATCGCCAAAATCTTTGACCCGCTGGGCTTGCTTAGTCCAACCATTATCATCGCTAAGCTCTTTATGCAACAGCTGTGGAAGTTGCAGGAAAACGGGAAGCCGTGGGATTGGGATCGTGAGCTACCATCACATCTCCAAAGGGAATGGACGGCATTTCATTCCAAGCTGCATTCACTTCGGGAAGCGCGCATTCCGCGTTACACTTCAATTCGGCAAGCAACAAACGTGCAGCTACACATTTTCGCGGATGCTTCTCAGGTGGCATATGGTGCTTGCTGTTACGTCAGGGCAGAAAACGATTCGACAACATCGGTGCAGCTGTTGGCAGCTAAGTCTAAAGTAGTATCGTTGTCGAACACACATTCTATAGCGAGACTCGAGCTTTGTGCAGCGCGGTTGGCAACGCAACTGTTCCGGAAGGTCAGTCAGTCCCTCAACGGTGAATACGATGCTTTCGCTTGGACTGATTCCATGACCGTGCTACATTGGCTCAATTCAGCACCACGGAGGTGGAAGCCTTTCGTTGCCAACAGGGTGGCACAAATTCAAGGAGAAACCCGGATCAAGTGCTGGAGGCATGTTCCTGGTGTAGACAACCCAGCAGACGATGCATCGCGAGGTCTACTACTAGACAAATTGCAATCCTGTGAACGATGGTGGCATGGGCCACATTGGTTGAGCAGCAAACGGGAAGAATGGCCTATAAGAGAACCTGCAATTGAAGAAACGGCATCAATAGAAGAAGAACGGGTTACACAATCACGAATAGTTGCAATGTCGATGGAGGACGATTTCAACAATAAGCTATTTGCACGGTTTTCAACCTACCTCAAACTTCGTCGAACCATGGCGTATTGTTTACGTTTCGTGCAATGCATGAGGACACCGAAACCCGCAATTACGTCACCGACAGCCAAGGGTCATGCTTCGATTCAGGACATGATTATATTGATTGCACCTCCATCTCGAGACGAACTCATCCAAGCTGAGCTGCAGTTGTGTCGGTTAGCTCAGCAAGATTCATTTGCGGACGAGTTAAAACGGTCAAAACCGGCAAGGATGTACCGCGCAATTCGAAGCTGAAATGGTTGTCCCCCTTTATTGATGAGGCGGGAATCCTGCGTGTTGGTGGCCGGCTTCACAACGCACAAATAGCAGAATACACGAAGCATCCTATACTTCTTTCTGCAAAACACCCACTCGCTGCATTGTTGGCAGTCGCGTATCACCAGAAGTATATGCACACCGGTCCGGAACACTTGTTATCCATACTTCGTGAACGCTTCTGGATAATCGGTGGCCGTAATTTGACGAAGTTGGTTTTCCATCGGTGTCACAAGTGTTTCAAGGCCAAACCTACACTGGTACAACAATCCGTTGCAGATCTTCCGACATCAAGGGTTACACCCACGATACCGTTTGCTGTCAGTGGTGTGGACTATTGCGGTCCGGTATTGCTGAAGTCGCCTGTTCGCAATAGAAGTCCCTCCAAGGCATACATCGCCATCTTCGTGTGCTTTGCAACACGAGCGGTCCACATTGAGTTGGTGAATGATCTCACTACGGCGGCATTTTTGGCAGCACTAAGGCGCTTCGTGGCTCGCAGAGGCAAAATCGCGGAACTGCATTCGGATAATGCTACTACGTTTAAGGGGGCTGCACACGAACTTCATCGCCTCTACGAGATGTTTAAGTGCAGCAATAGCGAACGCATCGAAATCTTCAACTGGTGTGCCAATGAAGAAATTCAGTGGAAGTTTATTCCCCTCGAGCGCCACACTTCGGAGGACTGTGGGAGGCTGCTGTACGATCCGCTAAACAGCACCTAATTCGCACGATAGGAAGTACGAGCCTCACTCAGGAGGGAATGGTAACATTGCTAGGGCAGGTCGAACAATGCTTAAATTCAAGACCCCTGATTCCGCTTTCTAGTGAGCCATCGGACACGCAACCGCTCACTCCGGGTCATTTTTGGTAGGGTCGAACATGCTGGCGTTGCCACAAGTTGATAGGAGTCAGGTGTCAGGCAATAGATTGAAGGAGTTTGATTTGGTGCAAAAGCATATGCAGCATATATGGTCGCGTTGGTATCCGGAATACTTGCAGCAGCTTCAGGCCCGGGCCAAACGCTTAATAGTTCCACCAGTGTCGCTAGAAGAAGGGCAATTGGTAATCATAAAGGAAGACAATATACCACCTACCTTGTGGCCAATGGGTAGAATAACACGATTGCACCCAGGAAAGGACGGCGTTGTTAGAGTCGTAACACTTCGTACAGCTGCAGGAAAGGAGATAGTACGCGCAGCAGCTAGATTGGCAATCCTTCCAAATCCAAACGTATGTGAAGACAATTAACCTCGAACACCAAAGTTAGGAGGCGATCAGCGCGAAGCACATGCGTAATGTAAACAACCACACCGCACATACACACGACACGATACACGAAGTGACAGATCGACACTTACAACTTGTACAACACAACACCACACTTGCACAACATTTGCTATCTCTGAGGCGAAGTTAGACCGAGATACTTCTTCATTTTCTTATTATTTTTTTTCAATTGTATTTTCTGAATGTTTTAAAGAAATACTTTCTTTGGCGGCCGGAATGTTAGAGATTGTAATTTGAATTTATTAGTTCGAATTAGTTCGAATTCGAAATTCGAACTAAATTTAGAGATAGGAAATGAATTCATAGGCATAGATAAGGATACAGAATGAACTAAAATGAATTATGTAATGAACTCTTGACAATTGAATATACAGTAGCAACCGGACATTTGAACGAGTCGCATTCATTTTTCTAACCGGCACAAGTTTTTGGAATTATCGGGAAAGAAAACGAGTTTTACCACGTAGCCGAACATTCGTGAGGTTTTCACAAACTCCTTGAATTGACAAACGTCGAGCAATGGAGTTCCACCGACGAAGCTTAACGTTGCGAAAGACGGCACTAAGTGGACTCAAGTCCCGGACCTATCACAGAGCAGTCGATGGTTTCGTGGACCCCCCTTTCTTTGGAAATCGGAGCCAGAGTGGCCAGCAAATGACACACCTGCGAAAGATACGATGGAAGAAATAAGGAAGCAAGTAAGTGTTCACCGCATTATTGAACAATTTATCCTGTTCGATCGTTTCTCCAAGTGGAAGCGCGTCCTATTTTCGATTGGTTTTGTCATCCGCTTCGTCATGAACACACGACGTTGCTTAGCTAAGGACGCCGCAAGAAAGGGACCACTCGTTCAGGAGGAGCTGGCAGAAGCGGAAGCCGCCCTTGATCGAGCCATTCAGCGTGAAGCTTATGCGCGTGAGATCGAGTGTCTTCGCAGACCGAGCGGGAAAACTCACCCATGGAAGAAAGCGATTGATAAAAATAGCCCTATCTATAAACACTCTCCCATAGTCGACAGTCGCAGAGTTCTTAGACTCGGGGACGCCTTTCCGAGTGCGCAGACATTGACGAACAAACTCGCACTCCGATCATTCTTCCTGGCAACCACCGCGGTACGTATTTGCTGATGCAGGAGTACCACGAAAAATACAAGCACGGCAACCACAGTACTGTGATAAGCGAATTGCGGTCGAAATACTACATACCCAGATTACTAGGAGAATATCGTCGAGTAAGAAGATTGTGCCAATGGTGCAAGGTGAAAACGCGCGTCCAGATCCTCCACGGATGGGAAATATACCTCGACAACGTTTGGCGATTGGTCGGCTATCCTTCTCATTCACAGGTGTGGACTATTTCGGGCCGTTCCTCGTAGTAGTCGGGACGCGAGTAGAGAAACGTTGGGGCGTGATATTCACCTGCCTAACGACCAGAGCTGTACACCTAGAGATAGCACATTCCCTCAACACAGCGTCGTGCATTATGGCTATCCGTAGGTTTATAGCCAGGCGCGGATCACCGCTAGAGATCTCCACGATTCTCGCGACACTGATTACCTGCGCATTCGGTATAGAAGAAACACCGCAGAGCCGATTCAGACGTTCCAACTACAAACAGTAACATATGGCACGTCTTGCGCACCCTTCCTAGCAACAAGAACGCTAAAGCAGATCGCTCTCGATCACAAGATGCAATACCCCCGAGCAGTGGATCCTGTATTGCACGATTTTTATGTGGATGACCTGCTAACGGGAACAGACGAGTTGGCAGATGCAATTGAAATGCAAAGGCAGATTTCCGAGATGCTCAAGCAGGCTGGATTCGTGTTGAAGAAGTGGGTATCGAACGTACCCGAAGCACTAATCGGCAGTCCTTCAGAAGACCTTGCCATCCTTCCTACTCATGCATGGCAAGATCCCCAATTTGTATCGACGCTTGGTCTGGTTTGGGAGCCAGCAGTTGATATGCTGCGATATCGGATCGATCTACCAACTGCTGCGACGATGTTGACAAAGAGGCTAGCTTTGTCCTACATCGCCAAAATCTTTGACCCGCTGGGCTTGCTTAGTCCAACCATTATCATCGCTAAGCTCTTTATGCAACAGCTGTGGAAGTTGCAGGAAAACGGGAAGCCGTGGGATTGGGATCGTGAGCTACCATCACATCTCCAAAGGGAATGGACGGCATTTCATTCCAAGCTGCATTCACTTCGGGAAGCGCGCATTCCGCGTTACACTTCAATTCGGCAAGCAACAAACGTGCAGCTACACATTTTCGCGGATGCTTCTCAGGTGGCATATGGTGCTTGCTGTTACGTCAGGGCAGAAAACGATTCGACAACATCGGTGCAGCTGTTGGCAGCTAAGTCTAAAGTAGTATCGTTGTCGAACACACATTCTATAGCGAGACTCGAGCTTTGTGCAGCGCGGTTGGCAACGCAACTGTTCCGGAAGGTCAGTCAGTCCCTCAACGGTGAATACGATGCTTTCGCTTGGACTGATTCCATGACCGTGCTACATTGGCTCAATTCAGCACCACGGAGGTGGAAGCCTTTCGTTGCCAACAGGGTGGCACAAATTCAAGGAGAAACCCGGATCAAGTGCTGGAGGCATGTTCCTGGTGTAGACAACCCAGCAGACGATGCATCGCGAGGTCTACTACTAGACAAATTGCAATCCTGTGAACGATGGTGGCATGGGCCACATTGGTTGAGCAGCAAACGGGAAGAATGGCCTATAAGAGAACCTGCAATTGAAGAAACGGCATCAATAGAAGAAGAACGGGTTACACAATCACGAATAGTTGCAATGTCGATGGAGGACGATTTCAACAATAAGCTATTTGCACGGTTTTCAACCTACCTCAAACTTCGTCGAACCATGGCGTATTGTTTACGTTTCGTGCAATGCATGAGGACACCGAAACCCGCAATTACGTCACCGACAGCCAAGGGTCATGCTTCGATTCAGGACATGATTATATTGATTGCACCTCCATCTCGAGACGAACTCATCCAAGCTGAGCTGCAGTTGTGTCGGTTAGCTCAGCAAGATTCATTTGCGGACGAGTTAAAAACGGTCAAAACCGGCAAGGATGTACCGCGCAATTCGAAGCTGAAATGGTTGTCCCCCTTTATTGATGAGGCGGGAATCCTGCGTGTTGGTGGCCGGCTTCACAACGCACAAATAGCAGAATACACGAAGCATCCTATACTTCTTTCTGCAAAACACCCACTCGCTGCATTGTTGGCAGTCGCGTATCACCAGAAGTATATGCACACCGGTCCGGAACACTTGTTATCCATACTTCGTGAACGCTTCTGGATAATCGGTGGCCGTAATTTGACGAAGTTGGTTTTCCATCGGTGTCACAAGTGTTTCAAGGCCAAACCTACACTGGTACAACAATCCGTTGCAGATCTTCCGACATCAAGGGTTACACCCACGATACCGTTTGCTGTCAGTGGTGTGGACTATTGCGGTCCGGTATTGCTGAAGTCGCCTGTTCGCAATAGAAGTCCCTCCAAGGCATACATCGCCATCTTCGTGTGCTTTGCAACACGAGCGGTCCACATTGAGTTGGTGAATGATCTCACTACGGCGGCATTTTTGGCAGCACTAAGGCGCTTCGTGGCTCGCAGAGGCAAAATCGCGGAACTGCATTCGGATAATGCTACTACGTTTAAGGGGGCTGCACACGAACTTCATCGCCTCTACGAGATGTTTAAGTGCAGCAATAGCGAACGCATCGAAATCTTCAACTGGTGTGCCAATGAAGAAATTCAGTGGAAGTTTATTCCCCCTCGAGCGCCACACTTCGGAGGACTGTGGGAGGCTGCTGTACGATCCGCTAAACAGCACCTAATTCGCACGATAGGAAGTACGAGCCTCACTCAGGAGGGAATGGTAACATTGCTAGGGCAGGTCGAACAATGCTTAAATTCAAGACCCCTGATTCCGCTTTCTAGTGAGCCATCGGACACGCAACCGCTCACTCCGGGTCATTTTTTGGTAGGGTCGAACATGCTGGCGTTGCCACAAGTTGATAGGAGTCAGGTGTCAGGCAATAGATTGAAGGAGTTTGATTTGGTGCAAAAGCATATGCAGCATATATGGTCGCGTTGGTATCCGGAATACTTGCAGCAGCTTCAGGCCCGGGCCAAACGCTTAATAGTTCCACCAGTGTCGCTAGAAGAAGGGCAATTGGTAATCATAAAGGAAGACAATATACCACCTACCTTGTGGCCAATGGGTAGAATAACACGATTGCACCCAGGAAAGGACGGCGTTGTTAGAGTCGTAACACTTCGTACAGCTGCAGGAAAGGAGATAGTACGCGCAGCAGCTAGATTGGCAATCCTTCCAAATCCAAACGTATGTGAAGACAATTAACCTCGAACACCAAAGTTAGGAGGCGATCAGCGCGAAGCACATGCGTAATGTAAACAACCACACCGCACATACACACGACACGATACACGAAGTGACAGATCGACACTTACAACTTGTACAACACAACACCACACTTGCACAACATTTGCTATCTCTGAGGCGAAGTTAGACCGAGATACTTCTTCATTTTCTTATTATTTTTTTTCAATTGTATTTTCTGAATGTTTTAAAGAAATACTTTCTTTGGCGGCCGGAATGTTAGAGATTGTAATTTGAATTTATTAGTTCGAATTAGTTCGAATTCGAAATTCGAACTAAATTTAGAGATAGGAAATGAATTCATAGGCATAGATAAGGATACAGAATGAACTAAAATGAATTATGTAATGAACTCTTGACAATTGAATATACAGTAGCAACCGGACATTTGAACGAGTCGCATTCATTTTTCTAACCGGCACAAGTTTTTGGAATTATCGGGAAAGAAAACGAGTTTTACCACGTAGCCGAACATTCGTGAGGTTTTCTCACAAACTCCTTGAATTGACAAACGTCGAGCAATGGAGTTCCACCGACGAAGCTTAACGTTGCGAAAGACGGCACTAAGTGGACTCAAGTCCCGGACCTATCACAGAGCAGTCGATGGTTTCGTGGACCCCCCTTTCTTTGGAAATCGGAGCCAGAGTGGCCAGCAAATGACACACCTGCGAAAGATACGATGGAAGAAATAAGGAAGCAAGTAAGTGTTCACCGCATTATTGAACAATTTATCCTGTTCGATCGTTTCTCCAAGTGGAAGCGCGTCCTATTTTCGATTGGTTTTGTCATCCGCTTCGTCATGAACACACGACGTTGCTTAGCTAAGGACGCCGCAAGAAAGGGACCACTCGTTCAGGAGGAGCTGGCAGAAGCGGAAGCCGCCCTTGATCGAGCCATTCAGCGTGAAGCTTATGCGCGTGAGATCGAGTGTCTTCGCAGACCGAGCGGGAAAACTCACCCATGGAAGAAAGCGATTGATAAAAATAGCCCTATCTATAAACACTCTCCCATAGTCGACAGTCGCAGAGTTCTTAGACTCGGGGGACGCCTTTCCGAGTGCGCAGACATTGACGAACAAACTCGCACTCCGATCATTCTTCCTGGCAACCACCGCGGTACGTATTTGCTGATGCAGGAGTACCACGAAAAATACAAGCACGGCAACCACAGTACTGTGATAAGCGAATTGCGGTCGAAATACTACATACCCAGATTACTAGGAGAATATCGTCGAGTAAGAAGATTGTGCCAATGGTGCAAGGTGAAAAATGCGCGTCCAGATCCTCCACGGATGGGAAATATACCTCGACAACGTTTGGCGATTGGTCGGCTATCCTTCTCATTCACAGGTGTGGACTATTTCGGGCCGTTCCTCGTAGTAGTCGGGACGCGAGTAGAGAAACGTTGGGGCGTGATATTCACCTGCCTAACGACCAGAGCTGTACACCTAGAGATAGCACATTCCCTCAACACAGCGTCGTGCATTATGGCTATCCGTAGGTTTATAGCCAGGCGCGGATCACCGCTAGAGATCATCAGTGACCGAGGGACCAACTTCGTCGGAGCGTCGCGTGAACTGGATGAGGCGCTGAAACTGGTCGACCATGAGAAGCTGATGGTTGAGTTTTGCGGACCGAACCTGAAGAAAGGTTCAAGGAACCCGCCGGGAGTCCCACATTTCGGAAGGTGCTGGGAGCGGCTCGTTCGTTCAGTAAAAACGGTGCTGGGCAAACTCGACCTGCCACGGCGACTGACAGACGAGGTACTTGGTTCAACATTCACAGAGATAGAGATTATTCTTAATTCCAGACCGTTGACGTATGTGCCACTGGATAACGAGATGTCCGGACCGATCACCCCAAACCACCTGGTATTGGGGAGTTCGAACGGAAGCAAACCACCTATTCCGCCGTGTGAGGGACCAGCCGCCGTGCAATCGGGTTGGAAAGCTGCTCAACTAAATGCCGATATATTCTGGAGAAAGTGGGTGGTCGAGTACTTACCAACGCTAACTCGTAGGACGAAGTGGTTCCAGCCGGTGCAATCTATCCAGGAAGGGGACATCGTGATCGTAGTCGATAACACCCTCCCTCGCAACTCTTGGCCCAAAGGACGTGTGACCTCTGTCGTACATGCTAAGGACGGGCAAGTTAGGCAGGCCACCGCTGTTATGGGTGGCGGAACGTACCTACCGCGGAACGTACGTACCTGCGAAAAAAACCTGCGCACAAAATAGCCGTTTTAGATTTAGCAAAGGAAATAGTACTTACCACAAAACCGCAGACTGTGTTACGGGAATAATCGATCGCGACCACGTTTTCCATAGCGGAAAGTAAACAAGGCTGACAGTTGAAATAGCAGCGAGACGACAATACAAGCGATCTAGATCAAAAGCGTCTCGCTCGGGGGACAATGTTGTAACCGTTGTAGGGTTCCGCCGAACTGTCAGCCAAGCGCATCGCGGATAGGACAAAAAATAGTTGAAATAGGGAACGAACGGAAGTTTCTGCCCCTTTCAGTAAAACGAATTCACCGAGAGAACAAGCCACAAAACGCCTAAAATAAAAACTATTTTTTTGGCACCACGCCTAAGCCTAAAAAATTCGGTTTTTGTTAGTTTCTAACAACGACCCTCCAAAGAGTATTTCATATTGACTGTGGAAACGAATAAACATGATGCTGAACATGCAAAATAAACTCTTAAGGAGCTAAAATTAGACCTGCAAGGGAAAGGGAGAAAAATATGATAGAAGCTATTTACCTGAAATATAATGATATCTTTTGCATATAAACCGATCAATTGAGTACAACCAAATTACTACAACCTAACCACAGCCTAACTTTTTCTTTTTTTCCACAGCTCTAATTATATTATTTCATATGGATTTTTTTTTCTCTTGACACCACCGTCTCAATTGCTCGAATTTTTCACTTTTTAGTGGTTGAGATTTTACTGACTATGGGGGCCTTCACGATTCTAGTTAGTTTTTTGTATGGAGTTTGACAGTTGGAGGCTGAAAACATGTAAACAATCCATACAAAACCAAACAAAAAACTAGCCTGCGATTTTCAGTCTAGATTATTCAGTCTAGTTCTTCTTCTTCAGTCTAGATTCTCCACAAAGCTAGAATTAGATTCGAACACCTGCTCGAAAACACGGTGTTGTTTACAGTTATCCGAAGGTTCATTAAAGAGATCAGGTGATGGAATCTAGAATCAAAGTGTATGTAGTCCAGGTGGTCTCATAGCATTTTTTCATAACCAATTTTGAACATCACTTTTTGACAGAACGAATGAAAAGTTTTGCTCCATCGAGCTTTCTGGAGGCTTGACGAATACTCAAAACACTCTTGCAATCTTCATTCAGAAGCAGAAGCGATAAAAATCAGCCTTCTAGATTGATACACCTTGGGATAAGCGCACCTGTATATTATACTCAATTTGATAGCTGCTCGAAAACTGCTATATAATGCAAACAGCTGACAGGCTGAAATTTCTGCCTACGAATTTAAAACGGAAAGGGCTCTTATATTTTATTTTCTACTTCGTGCTCCTTCGTCATTCGGCATCTAACCTTATGCTAGTACAGTGTGTGTGTGTGGGTGTGTGTCTTATGTTTATACAGAGGGATCGATATTTTATATATATATATATATATATATATATATATATATATATATATATATATATATATATATATATATATATATCTCTCTCGCTATATATATATATATATATATATATATATATATATATATATATATATATATATATAGCGAGAGAGATAGAGAGAGATGAGTGAGCGAGAGATGATATGATGGCTATAAAAACGGGAGCATTTGAGGAATGAAGTGCTGATCGCGACTCTAAATGAAGAGGCTTTTCTGTGTGTGAAAGCATTGACGCTAGACGCGATGTGAAAACGCCGATCCTGATGTCGTACGTTTCATTAAGGATCATTCGTAGTATTTTGTTAAGGCTTGCTTGAAGTTTGTTAAGGTAGGTTTTAGCACAGTCTTTCCAGACCGGGATTGCATATGTAATAGCTGGTAAGATGATGCATTTGTAAATTGCAATTTTGTTATCCTGGGAGAGTTTGGATCTTCGGTTGATCAACGGATAGAGTTTTCTAACAAAGATGGTGTTTTTTGTTATTAAATTTTGAACATGGTCGCGAAAGAGTAGCTTCTGATCAAACGTTATTTCTAGGTAATTTACTGTCTTCGTCCATCTAATAGGAGTGTCTTCTATTTTAACCATATGACCTGTTGGTCTAAGGAGGTGGACCGCATTTTGTGTTGAAAGTTGATGGCTTGAGTTTTACTTTCATTTAACTTTAATATCCAATCCGGAACGTATTGGAATATGATATTTATACATTTCTGTGCTCTATTTTTGAGTTCTAATATGGTTCTGCCTTTGACTGCAATGGCAGTGTCATCCGCAAAAAAAAAAAAAATAGATGGCAGAAATGTGGGAGAGATGGTAGGTCTGAAAGATAAATAGTGAATAGAATGGGAGCCAAGATGCTTCCTTGGGGGACTCTATCTGGGACGCTGGTAATACCAGAGGTTTGTTTCTTTAAGGTGACTCGGAAAGTCCTTTGCTATAGATAGCTCTGTACAATTTTGACAATGTAAGATGGAAGCCCCATGTTGACCATTTTATAGAGCAGGCCATCATGCCAGACATTGTCAAAGGCTTTTTCAAAATCCAACAAGATGACGGCCGTGGATCTTGAATCTCTCTTGTTGTTTGTTATGGTGTTTCGTAGACGTATTAACTGATGAATTGTAGAATGTCCTGATCGGAACCCAAACTGTTCAGGCGAAAGGATGCATAACTCTTCGATTGCATCTTTTAGCCGCCAATAAATAATTCTCTCAAAGAGCTTGCTTAAAGCTGCCAGCAAGCTAATGGGCCTGTAGCTCTCTGGTAATGTCGGATCTTTTCCAGGATTTAGGACGGGTATAACCTTTCCGCATTTCCAACAGTCTGGAAAGTAGCCAAGTTCCATTCATTTCGTGAACACATTAGCCAGTAGTTCGATTGCGCAGGTGTGAAGCCGTTTAAGAAGGATGTTAAATATGGAATCAAAACCTGGTGCTTTCATGTTTATTAGGCTTTTACACGCAAATTTAATTTCATTGACTGTTGTTCTGGTTTCGGATGGGGTGGATCCCATAGGCTGATCAAGATCAAGAACTGTGGACGAGACCAATGGTTCATGTCGGCTGTTGATGTTTTCACCGATGTGATGTGCGATGGCGAATTGCTTCGCGAGTGAGTCGGTTTTTTCAGCAGATGATATAAGCGTTTGCCCATTAACTACAAAGGGGGGGACTGGTTTGGGTTTCGTCTTGCAGACTTTAGCAATCTTCCAGAAAGCATTTGAGCGTGGATCAAGTTTTCCAAGATGATCACCAAAGTTCTTGTTACTTATTTCAGCAACTCTGTATGAGTTTATTCTGCCCAGCATCGCCGCTTGCTGTTTTAGAATGAAATCGCCCGATCATTGATGACGTCGTCTCAGATCATTTCTTTTAGTGATCAAGTTCTTTGTTTCTGGATCAAGTTTTATGAAATTGGTTTTAGTTATAACGGTAGGTACGCATTCGTTTTCAGCGGTCTTAATAGCATATTCCAGATTTATTATGGCATTATCAACATCTTTCCTTGTCTGCACATCCGTGGTTAGTATATAAAGATCAGCCACTTGATCAAAACGTTGCCAGTCCACTTGCTGAAAATTGTTGCGTTTTATTGGTGGTATGATAGTTGCACAGCAATCAATTTCAGCTAGTACTGGGAAATGGTCCGAATTTAGAGCATCGATAGTTTTAGGTTTACTTATAGTAATGTTTGTAAGGAAAAAGTCCATTATACTCGGGCTACCACGATTTGGGATGTGGGTGAAACTATCTGGGTAGGCGAAAGTAAACCTTCTGTTCGAGCAGCTACGCGAATCGTGCAGATTTGAACTGCGGATCGGATCACATCCGCGCCCGTTCATATACACATCTCTATCGATCTTAAATTAATAAATAGAAGGCAAAAAGGCTTTTTCCCTCTCTTCTTCACCAGCAATTTATCACAACGGCTTCGGTAATTATTAGCAGCAAAAATCAAAGAAAGAAAAGGAAACTTTATCCGAAAACTATTCGCGACGAAACATTGGTGCCGTGACCAGGATTGTGCCAATATCCTTAATATTCGCAATTTTTTCGATAAAGTGCTAAACACCTTTGCCTTTCACTGCCCGACCGTTACACTGCACTTTACACTACACTCGCGTACACGATAATCGCAGTTTTAGTAAGATGCCAGCTCAACCGTTTATTTTGTCGTCGAGACGAACGATTTTGATTGCCATTTTGACCCGTTATGAAGAGTTTCTTCAAAACTACCAGCCCGATAAGGATTCTATCGAGGTGGAAGCCCGTATGGCCAAATTTGACCAAATATGCAAGGATTTGGATCGTCTTCAACAGCAGCTGGAGGACAGTGCAACCACTGCTGAGGAAATGACACACAATGCCGCCCTTAGGGAGGATTTTGAACGGCGCTTGATTCGCGTTCAATCGGCATTGAAGGCGAAATATAGGGAAATTCCGCGCAGCGAAGTGTCGCAGCAAGGAGCCGGTAGGAGCCCGCTACAAGGCGTAAAACTGCCCACCATCGCTCTGCCGGAGTTTGACGGCGATTATATGCAATGGCTGACCTTTAGGGATACCTTTGAGTGCTTGATACATGATAATGTTGATTTGCCGCCAATACAAAAATTTCATTATCTGCCCTTAAAGGTGAAGTAGCGCAAGTGATCGAGGCCATTACAATAAGCGCCTCCAGCTATGAATTAGCTTGGAAAACACTCACTGAGCGATATTCGAATGAATATCTACTGAAAAAACGCCACTTGCAAGCGATGTTCGGCATCACACCAGCGAAGAGGGAAAGTGCGACAACCCTGCACCAGTTAGTGGTCGAGTTTGAGCGTCACAAAAAAAAAACTTTAATTCACTTGGGAGAGAAAACTGACGGCTGGAGCAGCATATTAGAGCATTTACTTTGCACAAAATTGCCCTCTAACACATTGCGCGATTGGGAAGAATTTGCTTCGACCAATGACAATCCGAGCTACGATTCGTTGATTGCCTTTTTGCACCACCGTATGCGCGTACTCGAGACGCTATTGGTAAACAAACACGAACCATCACCTATAGAAGCACCGATACCACCAAGACGCACTAATGTTCCGCGCACTGCTAGTTTTGCTACCACTGACCGCGATGTTAATAAATGACCGTTGTGCAATATGCCGCACACCATAACAAAATGCCAGCGATTTAATGCCATGAATCCTGCCCAGCGGTATCGCAAGGTACTTGATGCCCGATTGTGTTTAAATTGTCTGCGAGACAATCACCGTGCCCGCGATTGCTCCTCACAGTACAAGTGTCGTCATTGCAACTTGGCGCATCACATAATGATTCACACTGAAAGCACTCCAGGCACATCTTCCACTACATTTCCAATGCTAGCTGCGCAAGATGAGCCTTCACACACACCACACGCCACTGATGATCACACGGCTAACATACAACGCAGCTACGCAGCTGCACTAAAACAAGCACCATCACAAATATTACTACAAACTGCACTTCTAAATGTAACCGATGCACACGGCATCCTGCATCCTGTGCGTGCACTCTTAGACAGCGCATCACAACCCATTTTGATGAGCAATCGCCTTGCTCAGAGGTTGGCTTTGAAAGGTAGCACGGTTAACATAACCCTCAAAGGAGCAGGACTATCCACCAGAACGGTGAGGTGGTCGGTTCGAGCTCAAATTGCTTCACGTGTTGAACACTTTGACTTGGATGTCGATTTTCTGATAGTAGACAAGGTGATCGCTGATCTGCCGGCGCATTATGTTTCCACTCGCGGCTGGAACATTCCTTCGGAATTTGTTTTGGCTGACCCGCAATTCGATAAATCAGCCCCGATTGATATCATCCTTGGTGCTCGTCATTACGCTTCCTTCTTTACGAACGTAAAATCGCACGAGCTTATCCGAACCTTCCAACTATGCTGAACAGCATGTTTGGGTGGGTCATGATTGGTCCCACCTCTCCTCAGAATCCTGCATCTCCGACAGATTGCACCGCCGCGTCCACAATCGTCTGCATGGCATCCCTGGAGGAGTCTCTCGAACGATCATTGACGCTGGAAGAGTTAAGCGTCAATGATTCGTACTCACCTGATGAGCGGCGATGCGAAACATTATATAACGAAACCACTCAGTGCGACGATTCGGGTCGCTATATTGTACGATTGCCCAAACAGACCGACTTCACGGAAAAGCTTTGCCTGTCTAAAACTACCGCTTTGAGACGCTTCGAGCTGCTGGAGAGGAGGCTAGAATGCAACCCACAGCTCAAGGAAGACTATTATGCCTTCATGAAGGAGTATTTGGAGCTGGGACACATGTCGCTCATGAACAAAGATAGTGGGGATGAACAGGCGTACTACCTACCGCACCATCCCGTATTTAAAGCCTCCAGTACCACCACGAAAGTAAGGGTCGTGTTCGACGGATCTGCAAAAACAAGCACCGGTTATTCCTTGAATGACCTTCTATGTGTTGGTCCAATCGTGCAGGACGAGCTGCTTGATATTGTGTTGCGATTCCGCACCTACCAAATAGCACTTGTGGGAGATATAGCAAAAATGTACCGACAAATATTGCTGCATTCTGATGATCGTCGATTGGTGCGCATATTCTTTCGATTCTCGCCACAAGCTCCGATCCAAGTATATGAGCTCAACACTGTTACATACGTACTAGCACCTTCCTCGTTTCTGGCTACACGCACACTTATCCAACTAGCAGATGATGAAGGGACTGAGTATGCGCTTGCCTCTGCAGCCCTGAAACGAAACTTTTACGTGGACGACTTCATTGGTGGTGCCAATAACGTTCGCGAAGTTGTTCAGCTGCGTAAGGAGTTATCAGCGCTATTTGCCAAAGGTGGGTTTGAGTTGCGCAAGTGGACATCAAACAATCTGAGCGTTCTCTCCGGCTTAAACACCGAGCATATCGGCACACACTCATCGCTGCATTTTGTACCCAACGAGACGGCCAAAACACTCGGCATCTCGTGGAAGCCTGAATCGGATGAGCTGTGTTTCGAGTCTAACACCGAGGCTGATGAAGCCACGTCGACCAAGCGATCTATTTTGTCGAGCATTGCCAAAATGTACGATCCGCTCGGATTGATAGCACCGGTGATCGTGCGTGCTAAGATGCTGATGCAGGAGCTATGGCTACTCAAATGCGGCTGGGATGAACCTGTTCCTAATCACATCTGCAAAAAATGGAAGGCGATTCAGAGCGACTGGAAAACATTATCCGAGTATAGTACTAACCGTTACGTTCTCTTACCGGATGCAACAGTAGAATTTCACACATTTACCGATGCTTCGGAGGCCGCCTACGGAGCATGTGTCTACGCTCGTTGTGAAAACGCGGCGGGAGAAGTCCGCATCAGCCTGTTAGCTTCGAAGTCTCTAGTGGCACCAGTGAAGCGCGTCACGTTGCAGAGGCTTGAACTAAGCGCAGCTGTCCTGGGCGCCCATCTGCATCATCGCGTCAAGGAGGCAATGCAGATCGTGTGCGCCGAATCGTTTTTCTGGTCCGACTCAACAGTGACGCTAAAATGGATTGCGTCACCTCCCAACTCCTGGAAGACGTTCGTGGCAAATTGAGTAGCTGAGGTGCAACACTACTCTCATCCAAGGCAATGGAGGCACGTTCCTGGCACATCCAATCCTGCTGACTTTGTTTCCCGAGGTATGTCGGCAGACTTCACGCAGAATCAGCTTTGGAATAACGGTCCAGATTGGCTTGCGCAACCTTCGTCCCATTGGCCCAGCTCAGATCCAGAACCAAGCGATGAGGCGGACCTAGAAACACGCCAGGTGAGTGCCGCTTTAGTTTGTACACAAACTCATCCATGGTTTGGCATTTCTTCATCCTTCACCAGAATGCTATGCATCATTGCATACTGCATACGGTTTGTGCGCAACACCAAGCAGACGGCGCGATCACAGCGACCGATACCGCACACCAATGCATCCAAGACGATCACGCCCAAGTACGTGGCTGCTGCAAAAACTGCGCTTTGTAGACTAGCCCAGCAAGATGCATTTTCCGCGGAAATCAAGCAGCTAAAAATGGGAGAAGCATTGATGAAACAATCGCCGTTACGAAAACTTACCCCATTCCTGGATGCAGAATAAATAATAAGGGTGGGAGGACGATTGAACTTGTCGCAACTACCGTATCAGTCCAAGCATCCAGCTGTTCTACCGAAGAACCACAAATTCACTCGTCTACTTGCGGAAGATTACCATGAAGAGATGAAACATGCTAGTGGAAGGCTATTGCTATCCCGCATTAGAGAACTGTATTGGCCACTGGACGGACGTCGCTTGGTAAAAAGCATCACAAGGAACTGCTTCCGCTGTATTCGGCAAGATCCCGCACTCGCCCGGCAGCCGGTTGGCCAGCTTCCACCCTCCCGCATCACACCGAGCCGACCGTTTTCTGTAACCGGAGTGGACTACGCCGGTCCATTCTACTTGAAGCCAGCGCACCGGAAGGCAGCAGCTACTAAGAGCTATCTGTGTATTTTTGTGTGTTTCGCTACGAAAGCTGTGCATTTGGAATTCATAGGAGACCTCGCAACGGCGGGATTCTTAGCAGCATTACGCCGCTTCACATCACGACGCGGATTGCCAGCCCACATCCATTCTGATAATGGGAAAAACTTCGAAGGCGCAGAACGTGAACTGAAGGAGCTTTTTGAGCTGTTCAACGACGAACAACACCGCAACACCGTGGCTACCAGATGCACTGACCGGGGAATCACTTGGCATTTCAACCCGCCAAAGGCTCCACACTTCGGCGGATTATGGGAAGCAGCAGTAAAGACGGCGAAGCGACACCTCTATCGTCACCTGGGCAATACGCGGCTGTCGTACGAAGGCTACTGCACTGTGCCCCACCAAATCGAGGCAGCGATGAATTCCCGTCCGCTGTTGCCTTTGTCCGACGATCCCAACGAGCTAGCTGCACTCACACCGGCACACTTCCTTATTGGCACATCGATGTTCGCCGTGCCTACCGTGATAGTCCGGTTCAACTACACCCAGCTGA
This sequence comes from Anopheles arabiensis, assembly GCF_016920715.1. NCBI lineage: Eukaryota > Metazoa > Arthropoda > Insecta > Diptera > Culicidae > Anopheles > Anopheles arabiensis. Next base: position 22,842,462 of record NC_053519.1, read on the forward strand.
AATCCTGCACGCTAGATGATCTTCAGAAGTGGCAGCTTTTGGTTCAGCGTTTTTGGAAACATTGGGCCACTGAGTATCTACAAGAAATGCAAAAAAGTTATGCAAGTGGTGGCAGCAACAACAGCAACATACTTCCCGGCAGGTTAGTGATCCTCATGGACGAATCGTTACCCACCACTCGTTGGCCTCTTGCGCGTATCGTTGAAATCCATCCCGGTGAAGACAAGATAGTACGCGTCGTTACGCTTAAAGACAGTTAAAGGAATAATTACGCGACCGATCACGAAAATATGCGTTTTACCGTTCAGCACTGATAGCGAAAACCACGTGTAATGGAGGAAGCAACCCAGTCAGACAGCCTTCTGTTAATTTACCCATTCGAGCAGTTTTGTGTCTGTCATAACAGTAATATAAGAGCAATTTAGCGGTACGAAGTGTTGTCGTTTGTTGTCAGTGAAAAGATGTAAATTAGAACAAAAAGAGCATTGTTTTAAGGATATTTAGTGGAAGAAGACGTCGGTGGTGTGTTTAAAATTGTAAAACGTAAAAAAAAGCCGAGAATTGCGTTTATTAGTGCTATTTGTGCACCACCTTCTCCGGGTGAAGCGGCTGTTCAAGTCGAGTTTGCTAAAAAAATACATTGTAATCGTTTGTATAAGTTAATGAAAATGATTGAATATAACCATTAAACTGTAATATAATAGATTTCGTGTTATTTATTAACAATTTGGCCGAAAAAAATAAAACACAAAATAGAGGAAGGAATAGGTACGGTCAAAACCGCTCGAATGGGTAAATTAACGACTGCTAATTTACCATTAAATTACTCTTAAATTACTGGTAATTTAGCGGTAAGATAGGGGTAAAATAAGTCCGATTTGTCTGACTGGGAACTTTTTGTTGTGGTGGGGAGGATGTTCGAGCAGCTACGCGAATCGTGCAGATTTGAACTGCGGATCGGATCACATCCGCGCCCGTTCATGTACACATCTTTAGCGACCTTAAATTAATAAATAGAAGGCGAAAAGGCTTTTTCCCTCTCTTCTTCACCAGCAATTTATCACAACGGCTTCGGTAATTATTAGCAGCAAAAATCAAAGAAAGAAAAGGAAACTTTATCCGAAAACTATTCGCGACGAAACACCTTCCAAGCAGCGATAAATCGGAGAGTAGAACCCCATTAGTGTTATTACGAGCATTTCCCCAAAGCACGTGTCTGGCGTTTAGGTATGACCCTATTAGTGTCCGAGCATTTGTGCTCATCAGCGATAATACATCCTTTTTGAAGGATGCAGCCATTTCATTACCGATCGTTTATTGTTTAGGGCAATATGCTGATATTAGATTAAATGGTCCAGTTTGTGTTTGAACTCGTATGCCAATTGCCTCAATTATGCTGGTTTTGTAATGTGAAAGTAGCCTATGTTGAATGGGTTTTCGTACTGCGATCGCTACTCCACCCTCTCTCGTTTCTGCAGGTGGATCGAGTCTGTGGATAGTATAATTTTCGATGTATAAGCTCAGATCAGGTTCGAGAAATGTTTCCACTATGAGAGCGATATCAATTTTTTGCTGATGTAGGAAGTCTCTTAGTGGTATTGCCTTGGATTTTAGAGATTGTGCGTTCCATACTACAACTCTTAACTTATCCATAGGTAATAATAAGTTCCCCTAAGACGATGATTTCATCAGCCTTGGTACGGCAAGAGCGGAGCTTTGTGCTCATTTATTTGAATATTTGCATTAGCGTAGTAGCGTCATACAGGTTTTCTTGTTGGGTGGAGATCGGCTCGGGAATAGTCGACTGAGCGTTTATCAATCGTTGCGCAAGATTGTATTGAAAGCCCGGTGGCACTTGTGTGTTGGTGTTTTTTCGGGGGAATGCGGAACTGCTTGGAGCAGAAGACTGCATGCCGGTAAGCGGGAAGTGCTCAGTGGATGAGAGTGGTGGTGGAGGGGCTCTCTGGTTGTCTTTAGCAGCGGATGAATGATTTCTGCGTTTTTTTTTATTTGCAAGTATTTGTATTTGCTGGTATTTTGTGCGTTGAGGTCAAGTCCATCACGCGCTCGATGATTTTCATCTCAATTTGCGCATTTTATCGTGGCATCAACATTGTTTCTTGCGTTGCAGGAATCAGTATGATGAGATTCGGCGCAGACCGCACAACGAGGTTGGATGCGACAGTTTCGGGTACCGTGTCCAAAGTTTTGACAACGAAGGCATTGAGTGGGACCTTTGTGCCCGCCTCGATATGATTCCCATTTCACGATTACAGATTGTATTGTGCGAACTGTTTCCAGCTTTTTCATGGAACATGAACCTCTCTTGAAATGAGCGAGATAGAGCTGTTGATGATAGCTCTGATTTTCCTCATTTTTTCTTTTTATACGGAACACCTCCGTTACTTCGAGATTGTAGTTGACTTTGAGTTTATCTACTATGTCTTCTATTTTGATAAGCGGTAGACCGCGGATAACCGCTTTGAAAGGACGATCTTCTTTCAAGTCGTGCGTGAAAAATTCCACTTTTTTCCCTTTTAGTAAGCTCAGTAGTGGTCAGCTAGAGATTTGGCAAATATCTTTGTGCCAATTCTGCTAAGTTGGTACACTGGTGGACATAAAAATAGGAAAAAAAATTTGTGTGTTTTTTTTTGCGTTCACTAGGTGTGTCATCGCCAACAATTCGAGGCGTACTGAATTTGCAATAGCCGATTTTTGCCTTTTATACTCTCATTTTTGGTGCGCTACTTATCTGAGTTTTGAGTGCCGGCAGCGTTTTGCGGCAGTATAAAAGGAGAGCCAAACCGTGTTGCGCTTCATTCTTCCATCAGTGGTCAAGGTGAAAGGTTGCTATTTAAAAATTCCACAAAATCATCATGGGTTGCGGAAAGCACTGCACACCAGAGCAGCGAAAACACATTCAGGGGCTATATCGTGAGAACGTGCCGATCAAGACAATCTGCAAGGCGTTCGGCCGTTCGCGGACGTTTGTGGACAACGCCATTCGTAGCGAGGCTACGGGTAAATCGACAGGTCGTCCGCGAAAAACAACGGCCGACGTTGACGCGCAGATTGTTGAGATGATCAGGGCGGATCCTTTCAAAAATTGCGCTCGTATCAAGCAGGAGCTTGGTTTGCAAGTTTCGGCGAAAACGGTGTCTCGCCGTTTACACGCCGCTGGGTTCTGTGCCCGGAGACCGAGGAAGGTTTGTAAGCTGCAGCCGCACCACGTAGAAGCGCGCATTCGGTTTGCCGAAGAACATTTAGCTGCATCCATCTTTTGGTGGAGCAAAATATTTATTTCGGATGAGTCCAGAATCAATCTGGATGGTTCGGACGGCATTAAATACGTCTGGCGCCTTCCTAATCAGGCGTATCATCCGAAAAATACGATAAAAACCCTAAGTCACGGAGGCGGCCACGTAATGGTGTGGGGTTGCTTCTCCTGGCACGGCCCGGGTCCTTTGTTCCGTATCAACGGGACACTGAACTCGGAAGGGTATAGAAAAATACTTAGTCGTAAGATGTTGCCATACGCCCGACAAAAATTCGGAGATGAAAAGCATTACATCTTTCAGCATGATAACGACTCTAAGCACACATCGCGAACAGTTAAATGTTATTTGGCAAATCAGGATGTGCAAGTTCTACCGTGGCCTGCGTTGAGTCCTGACCTTAACCCGATTGAAAATCTGTGGTCAACTCTCAAGCATCAGCTTAAGAACCAGCCTGCACGTTCAGCCGATGATCTATGGACACGCTGCAAGGTTATGTGGAAACGCATACCCAGAAGCGAATGCCGTAACCTCATCGGCGATATGGCCAAACGCTGTCAGGAAGTGATAGCGAATAACGGTCACCACATTGACCGTTAGAATGTGTTTTCGCTCTGTGGAACACCGCAACACCACCTCCCAACAACCACTTAAACAGTCCTTTTCAGGGCTACCAAATATTTCTGACAAGAACTATGTCTTTCGGTCACAGAAAAAGTTCCTATTTTTATGTCCACCAGTGTACTCTACGTACAATTTTCTCGATTGCAACTCCGGGCGTAGGGAGGTAAGGGGCATTGATTTGACCACGATTGGTGGGAGTTTAACATTAGGCTTACTGGTGTGTTTAGTGGGGGCTGACGTAGAGGCTTCTACGTTTACATCCATTTGGACATTTGACGCTTGTCCACGCCCCTTGGCCCAGACATGAGTAAATTCGCCGTTTTCTGTACTTACTGTTTCATCATATGCATCTTGCGTTTCCATTCTTGCACGCTTCGATTCGTTGGAATTTTGGCTGTTCGAACGCGATCGTTCTTGTTGATTTTCTTTTCTCCCGCTTATTCTCTCCATCACGGCGGAGCACCGCGGCGCACACACACTATCATATGCCAATTGTCGACGTTTCACAATTTGTCGCACGCTCAGAAAACACGTCTGTTCAGCTCCGCAGTCTACACGCGACACCTCTGAGTGCGATGTTAAACACGCTGTGTGCGAGTTTAACTGCTGAGTGCGAAACATAAAACGCTGTGTGCAAAACGTTATGCTGTGAGCATCGTGGTTTGATGCAAGCGAAACTAAGAAACTGCTGTGTGCGGAAGTATATGGTGTCTGCGTAGAGATAGCGCTGTGCGTGTGTCACAATCGGAGCGAGTATGGGCTTCGAACGACGAGATCCGTTCGCCGCGGTTGTCAGAAGGCGCTCAGTTTTAAAATAACGTACCATTGAGAGACCGTAAGAAGCGAGTGACAGAATGAGTTCTACGTGCCGGGGTCGAACGTTCCCGTTTGTATGGGGAGAAATCCGCGAGGTTTTGTGCTGCAGATTTGGAACGAATGTTGTTTTCAATGTAACGTTTTCCTTTAAATTTTGCTTTCAATGATTAAAGTGAATTGAACTTAGACCCAAATAGCCAGAATTGCTTTAGCAGCTCATTTTGGCACGCTAAAGATCGCTGCTCTAATTCGCCTTTGGCAGTAGATAAACAGCATCAAAGTTCTATGTGGGTCTTTCAAACAGCGCCTAAGCAGCTTCCTTATGCCACGATGCCAGGGATTATTTTTCTTTGTGTTTTATTTTCAAGCAAGCGTCATCGACAGTGGCGGATTTTCCTATAAGCGGACTGAGCGGCCGTGGGGGGCCCCGGCATAAAGGGGGCCCCGAGCTAATCCTCCACATGTTAGTTCACTTTTATTAGCGATTGATGTTTTGTTAATAATACACAAATGAACGGAAAACTAAATCATTCTCAAAGTAGAAAATTATTTAAAGTAAGTGTGTGGAATGTGTTGATAACGTTTCTAGCAATTAAAAGTTGTTACGATCTTTGGAGATAATTTTTGAAGGCCAAAACAAATTGTACATACTTTTGCACTCTTCCATATTAAAAACAATAAATCTTCTTCTGACAATAAGTCATAAAGCAGCTCCTAGAAGATGATTAATTTATATTATAATAATAATGTATAAGAAACGGTCTAAACGGTCTCGATTGCAAGGACGAAAAGACTACAAGTACGCAAGTGCAGGATAACCATTATCGGACGCTTTGATTTCAGGCACATTTTTGTATCTGTAAAACAGGTAATCTCACAAGCTTTGTGTAGTGGTTTTCACTGCTCATGTACATGAATGAGCAAACAAATGTATTGCAAACTCTGCTCTAACAATACAAAAGTATAAATGGGTAAAATTCAGATTTTTTGACAGGTTTTCCAGATATGCCTTTATGTAGATATGCCTAGATCTGTACTGAAATTCGGAAAGTCTGGAGTTTTAATAACTACAGTTTATCATTTTATTGTTCATTGATTCATTTCAATATAAAAGACTCTTAGCTTAGAAAAACGACCTAATGCGTACTTGTGTTGAAAAACTACTACAGAAAATGAAATGCTTCTTTACACCAAACACTAGTAACTAGTTTAGCTAGTATTTGAATATAGTTTTGATTTTTGCACTACTGGAAATAACGATGATGCACATCCTAAAAATATGTAAAATATGTTAGCCTGATTACACGAAGACTGTAGATGCTTTTAAAATAGTTAACTAACTGCCATAAAAAATGACAGAATCAAATTAATCCCTAACGAAATCAGGATGACATATTTAGTATTCGTAACAAGATATTCATAAAAATGCGATATAATTTTTTGGACTTTTAGGCCCGTGTTTAAGAAACATGTTGCGGCAACATTTGTACAATGGCAACATTTATTGATTTTTCTGTTTATTTCAAAAATTGTGCACGTATTTCATCACATATTTTTTTCTAAATTAAGTTGAAATTATGTTTTATCCGTTTTGATATGCAAACAAGTCCGAAAATGTTCCTACAACACATAAACATGAAACAAATCGATTTGTTTCTCTTGCCACAAAAATGTTCCCGCAACATGAGTTTGACAGTTCGTCCATACGATTTGGCAACAAATGTTCCCGCAACATTTTCATAGACCTGTGCCTTAAGGAAATTAGGGTGTAGCATATCTGCTATACAGAACATATTGTAATACACACTATCAACCATAGACACATAGTAACACACTTTGGAAAGCCAAGTCACACCATTGTAACACATTCATTATAACACATTCAGTAAATCAGATCATACCATACACACCCGGAAGAGCTCAGGCCACACCGTTCATATAAAAACAATTGTGACACATTTAACAGAACCAACCGAAACGTACAACATAAGCAGGAACAGTTTATGCTTTATAACCCAAAGCAGGAACAGTAGAAGCATTAAACCCAAAACAGGAACCTAGTGACAAGAACCATTGTTCTTGTCAACAAAAGACAAACGTAACTAGCTTAGTGAAAACAATAACATTCCAACATACAACCCGGAACCAAATGTGAGAAACCCTTAACTTCATTTGAGTATAAATAAAACCAACTCCGATCATGGCAGGTCAGATTCGTTCGGACTGTCAGGATAGGACTATGCCCATCCTACATCTATCGAGTTCTCATTTAAAGAGTTTAGATATGTCCCCCTGCCCAAGGTAAGGCCTCTAAACTCCAACGTTTCCAGTAAGGGAAACCTCCTAAAGGTTTCTATGATCGCCTGGACGATCAAGTGTCGAACGTCCGCTTCGAAGCAGTATCCACCTCAGTTCTACTTAATTCGGCAAACGATGACGAAGGCCACCCTGACCAACGCGAGTTCAAAGTTACTACATGGCAACCGTCCCAAAATCGAACATACCGGGACTATCTCAAAACATACCACATGACGACCGTAACAGTCATCAAACATATTACAAGGGGCCCTAATTCTATCCCCCGCTTAGGGCCCCGAGATGGATAAATCCGCCTCTGGTCATCGATGAAATAAACAACAAGATTTGTTTCGTTTAAACACATATGTATATTTTTAAATCTTTTGTATTGATAAATTACACAAAATTTTACACAATTTACTGATAATTCACAATCACTTCACTCAATATTCATAATTCAACTTACGAATCTAACTTGTGCAGCAATAATGAGATTATTGCCGGCGTCCGTCTTTGACACTTTGACAAGAGCCACCTTGTACCGATGTCATGCATTAAAAAGCTATAAAGTTCCACTAAGTTCAGTACCCTTTCTTAACAAGCCTTCAAGTTCCATCATGAACCCTACACATAGTGCTAATCAGCCGCAAAGTTCCAAAAAGTACCATGTGCCTGTTAAAAAGCTCCATAGTTCCGCAAAGTACCGTCTATCTCTTAATCAGCCACAACGTACGACATCGGAAAGATTTTTCGTTAAACAGCCCTAAATCAGCTATAAAGTACGAGCTGGCTATTTGGGGAGGTATGTAAAAATTTGAAAATGTTTTGTGATATATTTCGAATAAAAAAAACTTTTCTTCAGTTTTGAAAATTGATATAAAAAATACAAAATATATCTGAATATAAATATTTATTCAAATATCTATTATGATATTGTTATATAAATGCATTATATATATACATACATTATATACATACATATATAAACACATACAGTATTATGCAATTACATACTAATATATATATAAAGATATTTGAACGTATATATAACAGAATTTGACGTTTGACGTTTAATTGTTCGGCCGCATTTCCGTCGCGCTCCGTGATTTTTCAATAATTCTCTTGTGTTTTCTGCGTCGCATCGCATTGTTGCCTTTTCTACGGACTATTAAACTGTTTAACATCATCGCTTCGTCTTGGCGAATTGTTTAGTTGCATCACAACTGTGGTTTCCTGCTGTTTTTTCCTGCTCGGCTTAGCAGTGTTGTGCTGTGATTACGCGTGATTTCGCGATGGCGGCTATTTGCTTCTCGTGTGCTGAACCGCTAGAGGCCACCGGCTGCATCATCAGTTGTGCATATTGTGACGCTACGTTCCACCGCGGCTGTTGCAAATTGCCCCCCGAGCTGATTGACGCAGTATTGTCCAATGTCGACCTGCACTGGAGCTGCATTGGCTGCACTAACATGCTTAAAAATCCGCGCTGCCGTTCCGTAAAAGAAATAGGCGCCCAGGTCGGTTTCCAAGCCGCCCTCAACTCAGCTGTAGCAGCTATTGGCAAGCTCGTTGAGCCTATTGTCGCCGAAGTTCGCAGTGGTTTTACCCTCCTTCAAACTGCATCCACGCCTCACAATCGGAACTCTGATCCTCGACCAGCTACTGGTAGAAAGCGGAGGCGTATAATCGAGGATTCGGCATCTCCTGGTGTAAACAAAATTGTAAACAGTCGCGGCAACACCCTTTGTGCCGCGTCATCGCCAAACGCATACACCAACACCACGATTGCCGTCCAGCCGGCACCTACACAACCGCATGAACTGGTGGGAACCGATCCGTTATCATCACCGCTTCAAGCTGCACCTCGTGAGCCATTCACAGATAGGATCTGGATCCGCCTATCCCGCTTATCAACGGCCGTCACTGTGGAACAAGTGGTCGCTTCTGTAAAGCGTCGCTTAGCCACCGATGACGTTATAGCGTATTGCCTGCTGAGAAGAGGGGTTAGTGTGGACAGCATGAATTGGCTTTCATTCAAAGTGAGGGTCCCGGCTATCCTTCGAGATGCGGCACTCACACCATCCACCTGGCCCGTCGGTATCGGTGTACGTGAGTTTTTTCAATCCCGTCAACACGACCACCAAACCTCATCTCCTATAGCGACCCGAAACCGCTTTACTACACGCACACCAGCTACTAGTACTGAACACCGCTACACCACACGCACACCAACAACGACTCACCGTTTAGCCGCACGCACATCTACTCCACCTGATCCTGAAACAACATCATCACAACAGTGTCACCCCCCGGTGAATGATACCTTGGAAGCACCCAACTCAACACTTGTTTCTGGACCGCCCCAAAACCACCGTGCTTCATCTCCGCACCTACACCAGTCTACAATCGATCGCTTTTTTCTCAACTAGACGAAGTTCCGCTCATTGCACGCAACAAACACGCCAAGCCTCATGCTCTGACAACGCAGCTCAATTGACTTACCGTTTACCCGCTTTATCCAACCGCCACAATGACAACGCTACCGCTGAGTATTTAAGCTGCTATTATCAAAACGTTAGAGGTTTGCGTACTAAAACAAAAGAATTTCACTTAGCTGTATCGGAGGCTGACTTCGATCTCATCGCACTCACGGAAACTTGGCTTGTTGACAACATTCCATCTGCTCTTCTCTTCAACAACAACTTCTCTGTTTACCGCTGTGATCGCTCTCTCAGCGGCTCTAGCTCTCGCGGTGGTGGTGTTTTGCTAGCCGTTTCTAACGCATACGAGTCGATAGAATTACCTTCCCGTGATCGTTCTCTCGAGTATATTTGTGTGCGCGTCGCCTGTAATAACGCACATCTGTACGTCATGGTAGTATACATTCCACCGCAGCTTAGCTCCGAGATATCGACTCTTCGCTCTCTACATGATTGTATCAGCAGCTTCACTCTCACACTGAAGCCTTCGGATCTGCTGTTTGTTATTGGCGATTTCAATCAGCCTAACATAAGCTGGTCCACAGCTGATCCTTCGTCCTCGCCAGCATACTCATCAATCACGCACTATGAACCAACTGCGCGCTCACTGGCCAACAACACCTTTGTGGATGGATTTAAATTTAACGGATTAGTGCAACTTAATCACATCAATAATTCGCACGGACGCATGCTTGACCTGCTCTACGCTAACAATGCTGCAGCTAAATTGTGTTCGCCTGTCTTTCCAAGTGTTGTTCCGCTTGTACCTCTTGACTCCTACCATCCGGCGTTAGACTTCAATATACGTATTAACTCGTCGACCCGACGCAATTCGACGACTCGACAAAACTCGACGACAACCGCATTTTATCGTTATAACTTTGCTAAAGCTGACTATGTGAAACTGAACGACATGATATCAATGTTTAACAATAGCTTTCATTGTTCCAATTTTATTTCACTTGACGAAGCAGTATGTTCATTCTCGTCCTTCATGCTGCAAGCCTTTGTTGTATGCGTCCCAGTTCAGCGTCCTAAACCTAACCCCCCCTGGGCGGACCGCACACTCAAACGACTCAAACGTGTAAAAAGAGCTGCTTATCGTCACTACCAAACGCGCCGCTGCCAAAGATCTCGCTCGATCTACTTTGACACGCACTCTTTATACTGCAGCTATAACAGGTTTCGATATCGCAGATATTTGAGTAAAATTCAACGTAACCTCTGCAGGTGGCCTGACTCGTTTTGGCGCTTCTACAACAGCAAAACAAAATCCACGCATACACCGAAATCCATTACGTACAAAGGAGCAACAAGTGCCAACACTAATGAAATGTGCAATCTCTTCGCGGATCGCTTCGCAGATTGCTTTTCACCGGCCATGAATGATACCGATACCATTGATGCTGCTCTCGTCAACACTCCGGCTGGAGCAATTAACATGAGCACTCCTTTCATCGACAGTGAGATCGTTTTATCTGCCCTAGCGCAACTAAAGCCTTCCTTCGCTCCTGGACCCGACGGAATTCCTTCTACCGTGCTGAAACGCTGTCAAACGACAGTAGCACCTATCCTTGCAAAATTGTTCAATGCATCGCTAGCCAATGGCTACTTTCCTAAAGCATGGAGGAAATCTTGGATGGTTCCTATTTACAAAAAGGGCGACAGGACAGATGCCATCAACTACCGGGGTATTACATCCTTGTGTGCCATTGCCAAGGTGTTCGAACTAGTGATATACAAAAATCTGCTACATGCATGCCGCAGCTACCTAAGTCCGTATCAACATGGATTCGTGCCAAAAAGTCGACTACCACGAACCTGGTTGAATTTGTAACCTATTGCACTAGTCAAATTGATGCCGGAGCTCAAGTCGATGCAATTTATACCGATCTAAAAGCAGCATTCGACTCTCTTCCGCACGCAATTCTTCTCGCTAAACTCGATAAGCTAGGAGTTCCCAGCCCGCTCGTACAGTGGCTTAAGTCGTACCTAATTAATCGCACATACATCGTGAAAATTGATAAGCACATGTCCAAAGAAATAGTCAGCAGCTCGGGTGTGCCACAAGGAAGCAACATTGGCCCGCTTCTCTTCATATTGTTTATCAACGATGTTACCCTCGCTTTACCTCCCGACAGTATCAGTCTGTTTGCCGACGACGCAAAAATTTTTGCGCCTATTAACAACACAGGTGATTGTACATTCCTGCAAGACTGCATCGAAATTTTCTGTTCGTGGTGCAAGCGTAATGGACTGACTATCTGCATCGAGAAATGCTACTGTGTGTCTTTTAGTCGATGCAGGAGCCCAGTGACTGGGACCTACTTCATGGACGGCACTGCAGTTAATCGACAGAATCATGCCAAAGACCTGGGCGTTCTGCTTGACTCTAGTTTGAACTTTAAACAGCATATCGATGACGTTGTAGCCAGAGGAAATCAATTACTTGGCGTGGTTATCCGGACAACTAATGAATTCCGCAACCCCATGTGCATCAAAGCTGTGTACAACTGTATCGTTCGTTCGGTTCTGGAATATTCGTGCGTAGTCTGGAGCCCAACTACCGCTTCTTCAATTGCTCGAATTGAGGCGATTCAACGTAAGCTCACGAGATATGCCCTACGCCTACTTCCCTGGCAGGATCGCAATAATCTTCCTCCGTATGCTGCGCGGTGCCGTCTTCTAGGCCTTGAACCTCTTTCGGTTAGAAGACGCAATGCACAGTGTTCTTTCATCGCTGGATTGCTAAATGGCTCTATCGACTCATCGCCATTGTTGCATCGAGTCGATATCTATGCACCATCCCGAACACTTAGGTCTAGAGAAACTCTACGGCTCGCTCAACCCCGTTCCAGTGCTGGTCGGTCAGACCCTATGTTCCGCATGTCGGCTGTCTTCAACACTGTCTCGGATTGCTTCGACTTCGACATCTCAACTCAGTGCTTCAAGGAACGTCTCCGGCTTTTGCCGTGGCCGCAGTGAATTGCGATGCAAATCTTGTTTTTGCTATGTATTTTTTTTTATTGAACTGTTACATCTTAATTAGGCCATACGGCCCGTTGAAGATTAATAAATAATAATAATAATATTTGAATATGTGAAGGTCAAATTTAATGTTTTTCACATAAGTTTGTTATGCTGCTGAAAACTTTATAGAAAAATATCATAAAACATTTTCACCATGTAAATAACGCTTATAACTCTTTAAAATAAAATCAATTAGTATTTTTATAGATTTTTATAAAATAAATCCAATCCTGTCGTCCCTCCCAAATTTGAATTGAGTTAAATTCAAATTTCAAGAAAGTGAGTAAAGCTGTCTTATAATTGATAACAAATCACCCAGTAAAGATGTTACGAACGAAATCTAACACCAACGGTAAAAAAAAATCAAAATTTAAAATTTAACCATCCTTGACTCTTAGATATAAACGTCTTTAAATGCTTGACTGTTGTATCTCATGATTCTCATTCTCTCATGAGCGTCGAACGGATTTCGTCGTTCGAAGCCGGTACTCGCCCCGAATATCACGAATAATTGAGTGCTAACGCGAAATTCAGGTGCAAGTGTGAATAGTAGGTACACGTGTGACAATGACGGAAGAAGTGCGTATTGCGATATTGGTAGAAGAGTTTACACGCTGTGGCTTAATAAAACGTTGCCAAGAAAATGAATTACCGATCTTAGAAACAAAAGAAGAAATGGCACGTTTGCTTGTGGAGAACGAAGAAGTTCAAGCCGAACTCGACGTGTCCTCGGCGGAACGGTATCAGGATGCGGTGTTGGGGGAAGTTGCATCTGGACAGAGTGTGGTATATATATATATATATATATATATATATATATATATATATATATATATATATATATATATATATATATATATATATATATATATATATATATATATGTGTGGTTCTCAATAAAAACACGTGTGGTTTGCTCGGTTGATAACTATCTTCATTCTGAGCTCATCACACTCATCGTTCCCAAGGAACATTTCCTACGCTTTTTAGACATAAACATGTCTGATCAAAGTTTTATCATGATTGGCCTAAGAAATAAATGTCGTAATACACAATTTTTACTTGCTAAGCAGTTGTAGCGACCAGACCGCCATCTGGCGTGAGAATCGTGAGCGATCGTGACATCCAGGGACAAAGACACGGATCTCCGTGGAGCGCACTCACCAGGCACACGAATGTGTCAAAGTGACGTGCGCCGCGTGTCCAGCGCTACACTTCCTGCTGTCAGCGAGCACATTCTCTCTCTTGCGACCCAACCTCGAAAGCGAACAGACCTCTTCCTTCGCTCCGCGCTCGAAAATTCCTCAACGTGAAACCCTCTCGAACGAACGTGCGCAACCGTTCATAATAAAGTGTAAAATAAAGTTCCTTATTACCTACTCACGAAACCCAACGCGTTCGCGACATAAAAAATTAGGGACCACTTTTGTGGCGCCCCTAAACAGTCTTTGAAATACGAGCATCTTTAAAATATTTTAAAAACACCTACAAAACCACCTAATAAAACCAAAATTGTTGTTTTAGGGTGATTTTAACCGCACTGTACATGTGCTGTAAAGAGCTTTTAAAAACCGTTGATTGAAGATCTATTTAAAACTCAAAGCAATAAGACCATCCTGTATAATATTACGCTCGTTAAAACTATAATCTCTTAATACCGACACGTTAGGATTATAAAAAGAATGTTGGAAGAATAGTTGCTAGTTGTCATATTATTGTAACAACAAAACTAGCTATCATGTCTGACAAATTGAGCAGAATAAAATCGAATAGAAGTTTTAGGCGAAATGTAGCTAAAAACTATCTGAAAATTGTGCAAATACATCCTATAAAAATAATGGAAACGAGCAGTAAATCAGCCTTTTCAAAATGCAGTTGAACCAACAACAAACATCAAACCAACGTCTCGGGAATCCACACAATCTCTACAATTGGGACAACAACAAATGTTTTTCCCAGCTGTAAATGATGAAATTCATCGCCCAAGTGTAACTCCCGTTCAAAACTCTATTAATGATGATGAACAACTGTACAACGATCTTCAAAGCTGGTCCGTGGGTTTCAACATAAGAAAAAAAGGCCCTGAAGTCGCTTATGGGTTTACTAGACAAAAGGATACCGGGAGTTTTTCCGAAGGATCCACGGACTTTTCTAAAAACTGACCGAAATGTAGAAATAGACACGATAGGTGATGGTAAATATTGGCATAATGGAGTTCGAGCGTGCCTTGAGTAGGCGTTCCCAGCAATTCATGAGTTGGACAGTTTATCGCTTAATATAATCATTGATGGACTCCCACTTTATTGTAGAGTTCTGGTTCGAAGTAACATTTATTCGCCCGTCTTCGGCGGTGGTTCAATAACAACTGTCAACCTATTCTCCCTACTTGTACATGCTGTCCCTCTCTGTCACTGCTATTGCAGTGAAAAATAGCCTCTCTTATATTCTGTTATACAGATTTTCTATGATTTTTCAACTTAAAGCATACAATTCACGGTTAACAATATCGATTGTATATACATCTACGTCTAATCCTTCAATCCTAACAAAAACCATGGAAAATTTGCATGGTCTAACTTTTTAATTGTCATAATACTTCATGATTCTAACTACTCTGTCGTGGTTTCTTGCAAATGATTTTTTTTTTGTACATCTATATGTTGATCTTCTATTCTTCCACTTCCTTCATAGCATTAGTAACTTGATGGTTGTATCATAGATGTGCTCCATCTCTCCACGTTCTGAAATCCTATTGCGTGTAGTACATTTCCGTGTCTCGGCCACCTCGAAGGACTTCTCTGCATCATGATTCAGTGTACAGTCCTGTGCATTACGCTAAAGATAAGCTGCAAAAAAAACCATTATTTTTTCAAAATAATTTCATTTTTTCATTTAACATTCCCAAACCCAATAGTTATCCGATACATCTAACTGTAACTACAGCTGATTTTTCTTTGAGATCTGCGCTCAACCGCTTCAACATCCTTCGTTGGTTCAATTCTACTCGGTGTCACTTCTGCATTGCTCCTATAAATTCCGTATCATCTTCCTTCTCGCTTTCTTTGCTTGACTTCATTCTTAACACTTCAAACACATCTATATTTATAACTCTCCTCATCGATAACTCATGTCAGACTTTTTTTTTGCAAAGTAGATTCCTACTCCAACGCTTACTTATTTCAACATTTCAAAGCCTATTTGATATAAATAACATATATTCTACATATTTACAGTAATGTTCGATTCTTGTCTTATTTACTTGTTCTATTTATCACAATTCCTACAATACGTCGCTTCTTCGAACTATCTTTTGTATCTATACTTCTTGTTAACTTTGCTCTTCCCTATTTTCCTAACTCATTCCGATGCATATTAGCTTTTGTCAGTCTCACAACCATGATCAAAAGATATTACATAATCTTTCATTACATTATTATGGACATTCTCTTTCAGATATCATCTTAGCTGGTCTTACGGGCTGGTTTTACAAACTTGAATTCTTTTTTTTTAATCTCACGTATAATCTACTGACCTGGGACTCGTCCAAAATGTTTGTCAGTTACTCTTTATTCCATGAAGGAATGATTTTTCCTGCACCAACTTTTGCTATCTACACGTACTGGAAGGTGTGGCAAAAATATCAAACATGTTATTGTATATTCTCTTAAATTTTCTTCTTTCTTTTTTTTAACCTTATGTTTTATTTTGTCCGTAATGAATTTTCATTTGTTTTGCGATGTAAGGTTGCAACTACCTTAAGTAGTTGTAGCGACCAGACCGCCATCTGGCGTGAGAATCGTGAGCGATCGTGATATCCAGGGACAAAGACACGGATCTCCGTGGAGCGCACTCATCAGGCACACGAATGTGTCAAGGTGACGTGCGCCGCGTGTCCAGCGCTACACTTCCTGCTGTCAGCGAGCACATTCTCTCTCTTGCGACCCAACCTCGAAAGCGAACAGACCTCTTCCTTCGCTCCGCGCTCGAAAATTCCTCAACGTGAAACCCTCTCGAACGAACGTGCGCAACCGTTCATAATAAAGTGTAAAATAAAGTTCCTTATTACCTACTCACGAAACCCAACGCGTTCGCGACATAAAAATAGGGACAAGATTAATCCGAACTAAATCGACCCCCCTAAAACTGGTGACCCCGACGTGATCGCGTGCGCGAGTGAGTGAGTGGTAACCTGACGAACACCGTGTCCAGCCGGAAAAAAACGTGTTTCCATTGTTCCACGGTCCGGACCGACGGCAACGTTCCCCCCCGTCATCGAGGAGCGGCCGACCACGAAGGAGGCACCACGCAAGCGCAGCCAGCGAAAAAAACCCCCGTGCACAAACCCCGAACCCACGTGAGTGCAAATCGACACCGAAGGTGGCCGACAGTGAAGAACACTGTTCTGGAACATTTTTCCCCGACGGAGCGACCGATCCTAGCGGAAAAGTTTCCTCTCGGTGCTGAGCGATCGCCGAACATTTTGCTGACACACCCCGCGCCGTGTCGCACACCCGCCGAGCATTTTGGTACCCGTACGTGTTTGCGCACCCGCCGATCATAACCTCACACGTACCGCCGAGCGCGCTCCAGACCCACGCGGTTTTTGTGTGTGCACCGTGTGTGGGTGTGTGTGAATGTGCGCAGGCCGACGCCGAGCGGATTGCGTCAGAATGTTGCTCGAGCTACTTTCGTGATTTTTTTCGACCGTGCACCGGAGACGTCGTCAGCGCACGCAGCCATCGTTCTCTTCTCGCCGACACCATCAACCGAACGCCACCGAAGATCATCGCCCCTCGTTTCTCACACCACCGGCGTCATCGACGAACGCAGCCAACGAGCGACTAATCCTAACACGATAGACCGCGTGTGCGGATTTTTCTTCGCCGAAGGATCGACCTAGCCAACCTCAGCTGGACTTGCTTGCGCCCCCGCCACTAAGGTAAGATCCACCCTTTTTTAACTAACCTTAGTCGTAAGGATGTTGCACGGTCCGCCGGACCGCGACGTATCGACTCCCGATGGCGTAACCCCGAGTGCCGATCCAGCCGCGAGTGGATCCAAATCGCCTCACGTACCAACACCGCCCGTTCCGAATACCCCGCGCGTACCAGGGCCGTCCGCCTGCGACGCCATGTTTATGCCGCCCGAATCGCAGATTGACACTTTGAATGCCATGCAGCTGAAACCACCGGAGATGGACACCACTGACATTCAAACCTTTTTCTTCGCATTGGAAAACTGGTTCGATGCGTGGAATATCACCACGAACCAACATATTCGCCGTTTTAACATTCTTAGAACGCGTATACCACTTCGTGTCCTTCCTGAGCTTCGCCCCCTGTTGGAAAACATTCGACAGTACGCTACGGACCGTTACGAGGTAGCAAAGCGTGCAATAATTGAGCACTTTGAAGAGTCGCAACGAAGCCGCTTGCATCGTCTGCTTGCCGAAATGAACCTCGGGGACCGAAAACCATCGCAGCTATTAGCGGAGATGCGCCGCGCCGCAAATGGAGCAATGACGGACTCTATGCTGGTAGATTTGTGGATCGGCCGTCTCCCGCCATACGTCTAGTCCGCCGTTATTGCCACTAACACGGATACGAACGATCGAGCTAAAGTAGCAGACTCTTTTATGGATTCGTTCGCGTTATACCACCGAACGGGCCCGTACCAAACCATCCACGAAGTACGCAACGAGGACTTCGAACGTCTTTCTCGGCACGTAACGGAATTAGGTCAGCGCTTGGACACCGTACTGAGCAAGCTCAACGAACGAGAACGCGCGCGACCACGCTCACGTACCCGGCAACGTCAACCGAACCAGGATGCGGTAACACCCAGCGGACACTGCTATTACCACACGCAATACGGGCAAGCGGCGCGGAACTGTCGTCCCCCCTGCTCCTTCAACAATCGGCGGCAGGGTAGTAACTCGGCCAGTGCTTCCGATTGACGCTTAACCAGAGGCCAACCTCAACAGATACACGTACTTTCGACCCATAGCTATCGTCTCGTAATAACCGATCCAAAAACTAACATCAAATTCTTAATCGATACCGGTGCAGACGTTTCAGTAATCCCTCGACAACACAGTTCCGTCCCGAGTAAACCCTCCACCATGAAGCTGTTCGCCGCTAATTCTACACCAATCCAGGTTTACGGAGAGTCGCTCTATACTCTCGATTTGGGACTTCACCGATCTTTCCTTTGGAACTTTATCATCGCAGACGTGGGGACAGCGATTATTGGAGCCGATTTTCTCCAACATTTCCATCTGCTCGTGGACTTGCGCAAAAAATGTCTTGTCGACGCCTTAACGAACGTACGTTCTACCGGAGTGCCGAGCCAAAACCCGTCGGAACCAACCGTAAAAGTATGTGATTCCACCTCACCGATCGCCACTCTCCTAAAGGAATTTCCCGGGTTAACTGCACTATCCACTCCTGGCACCTTACTGCATTCCGAAGTGACGCACCGAATCGAAACGACGGGGCAACCAACATTCGCAAGACCTCGCCGATTACCACCCGAAAAGTACGCAGCTGCCCGCAAAGAGTTCGAATCACTCGTCCAGCTCGGAGTATGTCGCCCCTCGAATAGCAGCTGGGCCAGCCCGCTACATATGACAAAAAAGGCCGACGGCACCTGGCGCCCTTGTGGTGATTACCGCGCCCTAAATGCAAAAACCGTACCCGACCGTTATCCACTACCGTTTTTACAGGACTTCACGATGCATTTGCAAGGCAAGATCATATTTTCCAAGGTCTATTTGCACAAAGCATTCCACCAGATACCAATTCATCCGGATGATATAGCGAAGACAGCCATCACGACACTCTTTGGACTTTACGAGTTCACTACCATGCCCTTCGGATTGAGGAACGCAGCGCAAACATTCCAACGCCTTATCCATGATGTCCTACGAGGACTCGAGTTTGTTTTCCCGTATATCGACGATATGATCGTAGCATCAACGTCCGAGGCAGAACACCACGAACACTTACGCCAACTTTTCGAACGATTGGAGAAGCACCAACTAGCCATCAATCCAGCCAAGTGCGAGTTCTACCGGAACGAGATTTCCTTTCTGGGCCATCTGGTCAACGCTTCTGGTATTCGTCCTCTCCCCGATCGAGTCCAAGCCATCAGCGAGCTGCCACAGCCAACGACGATTATGGAGTTGAAGAAGTTCCTCGCCATGATAAACTACTACCGACGTTTTCTGTCGTACGCCCTGGAAACGCAAGGTATACTTCTCGAGATGACTCCAGGTAACAAAAAGAAGGACAGAACGCCATTAACCTGGTCGCTAGAAGCTTCCGAAGCATTCGCCCAATGCAAAGAGCAACTGAAACGTGCAACGTTATTGGCACATCCCGTGAAGAACGCCGAACTTTCTCTATGGACCGACGCTTCAGATTTCGCAGCCGGAGCCGTACTTCACCAACGCACCAACGAAGACCTGCAACCACTAGGCTTCTTCTCGAAACGTCTCAAAAGGCACAGCAAAAGTACTCGACCTATGACCGAGAACTTACCGCCATCTATCTCGCCATACGACACTTCCGATACCAGCTAGAGGGTCGGGAATTCTGTATTTATACAGACCACAAGCCTCTAACCTTCGCCTTCCGACAAACGCACGACAATGCCTCACCTCGACGAGCCCGGCAGTTGGACTTCATTGGCCAGTTTTCCACCGACATCCGTCACATCGCCGGAAAAGACAACGTTACAGCCGATCTGCTCTCCCGCATAGAGACAGTGCACGCGACACCGACCATCGATTATGAGCGATTAGCAGAAGAACAAGAGCGCGACCCTGAACTTTCCGACATTCTCAGTGGGAAAATTCAGACGGACTTGTTCCTGCAGAAGACACCAATACCGGGAAGCCCCAAGTCACTCTACGCCGACTGCCCTGGAGGTATCATCAGACCGTACATCACCCGATCGTTTCGAACACAACTTCTCCACGCCGTACATGATCTCAGTCATCCCGGAGCCCGCGCCACAGCTAGACTAATAACAGAGCGTTTCGTGTGGCTCAATGCAAGGAAGGAATCCCAGGACTTCGCTCGGAACTGCTTAGCCTGCCAGCGCGCTAAGGTAGGAAGGCACGTCAAAAGCCCCTTGATACCGTACCCTGCAACAACAGCGAGGTTCAGTCATATCAACGTAGACATCATTGGACCATTTCCCATCAGTAACGGTAACCGATACTGCCTTACGATAATCGACCAATTTACTCGCTGGCCAGAAGCAATACCGATCTCGGATATCACCGCATCTACCGTCGTATCAGCACTACTATTCCACTGGATCGCCCGATTCGGAGTTCCAGCGCACGTAACAACGGACCAAGGGAGACAATTCGAATCCTCCTTGTTCAAAGAGTTGACGAAAGCCCTAGGAACGAAACACATCCGTACGACAGCCTATCACCCGCAGGCAAATGGAATAATCGAGAGGTGGCACCGCAGTCTTAAAGCAGCAATCACCTGCAAAGACACCGCAAGATGGAGCGAACACCTACCGCTAATACTGCTTGGGCTACGAACCACGTTCAAAAATGACATCAACACCTCGCCAGCCGAACTTGTGTATGGAACGACGTTGACCATCCCGGCAGAATTCTTCATCGCGAAACCGCAAAATGCCCTCGCCGACCAATCCGACTTCGCCAAAACGTTAGAGGAGACGATGAGCAGCATTCGACCACAGAGCACCGCTTGGCATACCAACCGCACACCGTTCGTGCATTCCGATCTGAACAAGTGTACTCACGTGTTCATACGCGACGACACCGTCCGACCTGTACTAACTACACCTTACCACGGTCCATATAAGGTTCTTACACGCAATCCTAAGTCTTTTCAGATACTCCTACGTGGACAGCCAACGCTGGGTTCGATCGACCGCTTAAAACCAGCGTATGGCGCAGAAGAGGAAGCCACCCCGGCCCCGCAGTGCTCGTGGGAAGGGCTAACGACAAACCTGCTGCCGCCAACAACCAACCACTCGGAAACTCTGCCGTTACCGGACGTCCAGGCAAATTCGGACCGCAGAGACGCCACCGCAGCCTCCAAACCGACGTCGCGCGAACAACCAGTGCGTAATCAGACGACACCCGCACCACCATCGCACCCGACGACATCGAGACAAACCGACCGAGCCACCGTCGACGCCCCACCACCCTCCATCCTACGCCGCAACGACCAGACGGTATCGACCGGCGTCACCAGGTCTCAGCGGAAGGTCATCATACCTCTACGTTACCGGTGACACCGCTCTAGGAGGGGAGTACTGTAGCGACCAGACCGCCATCTGGCGTGAGAATCGTGAGCGATCGTGACATCCAGGGACAAAGACACGGATCTCCGTGGAGCGCACTCACCAGGCACACGAATGTGTCAAGGTGACGTGCGCCGCGTGTCCAGCGCTACACTTCCTGCTGTCAGCGAGCACATTCTCTCTCTTGCGACCCAACCTCGAAAGCGAACAGACCTCTTCCTTCGCTCCGCGCTCGAAAATTCCTCAACGTGAAACCCTCTCGAACGAACGTGCGCAACCGTTCATAATATAGTGTAAAATTTCGATTGCTTTAACCTTCGCTCGCGTAGATAATTTTGCCCATTTGTCCAATCATATGCCTGTCTTCTTCTAATTGCTTTGGCCACTATCCTCGATGGAGTCTCATTTTTATCAGCTGTTTGCGTTGACCTTATTCGACCCTACTTCAAGACCTTAACCGAACTTAGCTAATTTGCTCTAAAGCAGGTACCAAAATCGGTCAGTTAGCTGTCAAATCGGACGTCCTTTCATCCTAGCAGCTATCATAGCAATTAGCCTAGCTCCATCTGGAATGGGTTGAATTTGGAATTGGTCGATCTGGATCTGGCGATCTGGACAATCTATCTGGATTGCGATTATAGCGAGTAAACCCTTCGAGCCAATGTTTTTTGAACTTGTATCCTGTTATCAATTTTGGTATTGTGCTTATGATCATAGGAAGAGCAATGATTCCCTCTTATATTTTTGAAATACTTTATCATTACCACAAACCTCCGAAGCAACTGCATTCTTAAAATACTACATCTTGTTGGATAAACACAATAACGATTAATGAAATCAACAAATTGATTATTTTTCAATCTCCAATAGCTAGATCCATAGTTTATAATCAAGTCTTCTAATCTATCTATCATCATGTGCATTTCGGTTGAATCACAATTCTGTCGTGATGTATTATCATTTGGTTTGCAAACAAATCCCGTTTGTTTATATAAATCTATGACTAACGATTTTATGTAATTATTTTTAACAGTAGGAATTATTCCCCGATTTTCGTTCGCATTACATTACTTTCTTTTAAGTTATCAACAAGATTTCTAATTAACGAGACTCTAACAAAATTTGCCTATTGTATTTGTATTTTTTTTTTTGTAATATGCATCAAAAGAGCCTTATGTCAGTCAGCACCACATCTAATTTTGATTTATTCTATTAAATATTATCACATAATACAAACTATCTCTACATTCTTTTCGTTTTTGATCTTTTCTTTGATTGAAGTTATTTTTGAATACCTTGTTTTTTTATTTCTTTCTCTATCTATCTTTATCTCTCTCGCTTTCTCTGTCTCTCTCTATCGTTTTTTTTATGTGCAACTGTGCACTGCACATAACAGCCGGAATCGCATTCTTCTTACCGCACATAATCACATTCAAGATGCCACGCACATTGAGCTTCTCGCGCTTCCAGCCACTCTTTAGCTTGTTTTTTATATTAATCTAAGTTGTCTTTTATGTGACAACTTGGCTTGCAAGATTAATCTCTTTTTCCACCACTATACTTTCCTTTCCATTTCTTTTCATATACTTTTGTCGTCAGCGTATGCTGCATAATATCAATTTTCCTATTTAATATGGCAATTCTTCTGACTTGATTTCTATGTTATGGAACCATACCGGTCTAACATTAGTTTTAATGCGGCACTTCGAAATTCCTTGGTCTTGCCTTTGGTGCTACATACTGGATATTCATACTAGATCATACTGGACTCACATTCTCATTACAATATGGCACTACATATTTCTCTGGACTTGCCTTTTGTGCTACGGAATCATACCGGACTCACATTAGTTTCAATACGGCACTACGACATTTATCGGTCTTGCCTATTGCGCTACGGAATCATACCGGACTTACATTCTTATTACAATATAGCACCACGGATTTCTCCGGGCTTGCCTTTTGTGCTACGGAATCATACCAGCCTAACATTAACTTTAACACGGCACTTCGAATTTTTCGGACTTGCCTTTTGTGCTACGGAATCATACCGGGCTCACATTCTCATTATAATATGGCACTACAAATTTCTTCGGACTTGCCCTTTTGTGCTACGGTATCACACCGGACTCACATTCATTTTAATACGGCACTTCGAATTTTTTCGGACTTGCCTTTTGTGCTACGGAATCATACCGGGCCCACATTCTCATTATATGGTACTACGGATTTCTCCGGACTTGCCCTTATTGTGCCACGGAATCACACCGGACTCACATTCATTTTAATACGGCACTTCGAACTTTTCGGACTTGCCTTTTGTGCTACGGAATCATACCGGGCTCACATTCTCATTATAATATGGCACTACGGATTTCTCCGGACTTGCCATTATTGTGCTACGGAATCACACTGGACTCACATTAACTTTATTACGGCACTTCGAATCTTTCGGACTTGCCTGTTTACTATGGAAAAACTGCGCTATGGATTTGTAAACAGACTCGCATTTTATTTGTTTCGGATTGCTGTTCGCTACGGTCTTCGACCGGACTCGCATCTCCTTTTACGACTGTTTGTTTTTATAAACTATTTTTATTTGCACTGCAGTCTTGCAGTCTTTAACCAGACTTGCATGCTTCTTAATGTTTCAGTTTTCATCAAAACCAGTGCGCTACGGATTTTTAACCGGACTCGCATCTTTTTTTAAAATTGAAATTTTTCAACATCTTTCTGTTTACAAACACTGTGCGCTTGGGGTTTTCAGCCGGATTCGCATTCTTTTTTATAATCATTATAATTATTTCGATATGCACTACGGTCTTCAACCGGACTCGCATATTCTTTTAAAATTATATTTATTCAAAGTCGCTTTTTATTACAAACACTACTTTGCGCTGCGGAGTTTCAACCGGACACGCATTCTCTTTTTTTTAATCAATAGTATTATTTTGGGTATGCACTACGGTCTTCAACCGGACTTGCATTCTTCTCGATTTTTCATGTTCTTTCTTATTATTATTATTTTTTTTTAGTTTGCCAAACTGCGCTGTAGATTTCAAACCAAATTCTCTTTTCCCGGTCAGCAAAGTTAATCATGCTTTCTCGCTCTAACATATTAAAATGTTTGTTGGGTTCTGTTAGTAAGCGTCAGTTTTGTTGATTGGGTACGCAACATGGCTGTCATTTACACTCGCGCCTTTTCCACGTTTGGGACAATGCTTCGGGATTTGGCCGGACTCACCTTTTTGCCTTTCTTTCGTAAAAACGCTACGTGCTACAACTTTTTTTCCAGACTCACTCTTTCCATCATCTCTTATCTGCACGTTTTACACACCACCAACAAAAAATCGTACCGGCTGCGCCAATTGTAGAGTTCTGGTTCGGAGTAATATTTATTCGCCCGTCTTCGGCGGAGGTTCAATAACAACTGTCAACCTATTCTCCCTACTTGTACATGCTGTCCCTCTCTATCACTGCTATTGCATTCTACATTTATAAGAGCTTCAAAGACGAATTCAGGCCTATTTTGGACAATTTTGTTTAATTGCAACACTGATTTTCCAATTCTTTAGGGAGCACTAGGGTAACTGTACCAGTTTTCGGCAGTGTACCTATTTTCGGCAGGGTGGCTAAAAACGTGAAATTCTGCACAAATGCGGTAAAAAATTTCACAAAATACAATTTTGTAGTGTAGGTGTACTTATTTGATATTCAAATACGAAGTTTCACACCATTTCATTACGTATTTTCCAAAATATCAAATACATTGTGCTTTTTTTCGGCAGCTTTGCTGTCAGCCAATCGTTCGGCAGGTTTTGTGATTAAGAGAATCAGAACAGTAAAACAATGAAAAAGTGGTGTATATTAAAGATTTTATGCTTATTTAATGTATTCTAACTTGTTCGTAATTTTAAAATCACGATAAACAGGTTATTTTTTACTTTAAATGCTGCCGAAAATAGGTACACAGTAAATGTTCATTTTTGACAGCTCAATGTTGTGGGCTCCTGCCGAAACTCGGAACAATAACACACTTTGAATTTGGCTGAATATTCCTTTTAAAATTGATCAGGACACTACAATGCGTATGTCGACACATAATATGACCTTTCTTGTACCAAATATCACCAATTTTACGACAAACAATGCACTAACTTAAGAGAAAAATAAATATTTGTAAGCCAGTTCGCACCGTACGCTATAACCATCAAACTGTCAATGGCTGCTCTGTTTAAACGTCGCATCAAAATGGCTGTCAAAACGGGCCAAAATAAGCAACATAAAATTAATAATTAAAGTGCTTTTTAACAGCAATCTTAGGAAAGTAAGAGTGTTAAATTGCTTTAAACATTTTTTTGTACATATTCACATTGATACAAACATTTTCTGACCCGTATTCGCGCTGCCGAAAATAGGAACACAGCCTGCCGAAAATAGGAACAAACTGCCGAAAATAGGAGCAAAATCAATGTTTGCATTTTCACGAATATTTATGAAAAAGGGCTTTGAACCGGCAAATAAAAAATATTGTAACATACTATGATAGTTTATCAACCAGAATAACAACACTTTCAAGAAAAATAATGAAAAATATTGATGTGTGAGCAACTTATGTGAAACTGCTGCACTAGCCTGCCGAAAACTGGTAAGCTACGGCTAGATGACAGCTACTTGTATGCGGCTACAAATGACAGCTACCAATGTATTTGGTTCTTAATGTCAAATGTAGTTGCGGAATGTAGCTATCGTTTAGGAGCCCAGCTACGCTAGTTTGTTCTCCTGTCATATTGCGCTTGTCATTTATGGTTGATTTGTGTTTATACTTGTAGCGATTGATTGGTTTGTGCTTTGCTCCATATGTTTTATTGTTTTGTTAAGGACGACAATAAAATTGATCAAACTCAACTTCTACCAGCTATTGCTTCTGAAGTGGCCACTTTAATGATGCTTCTTATTGAAGAGGAGGAAGAAGAAAATCAACAGGAAATCGAAAGGCGCTGCTGGATGACCTATATCTTCCTGGAGCGGGAAAGTGTGTGGAGCCGGTTGTTTGGCTTCGTGCAATTTCGTTTTTGGTGCGTCTGTAGGTGTTCATCAGGTTTTTCCATTTTTCCTGGGCGTCCTTGGTTTTTCGTCTAGCGCTGCTCCAATTTCTCGCCAAGCCTGGTGGCGTATTTCGTGGTTTTTATACTGCCGCTCGGAATCCTTCCACAGACATGGATATGTTCCAACCAGCTGGATCAGGTGCAATACCTTTTCCGTTGCTTGTATTGGCTAAAAACAAAGGAATTATAGGACAATAATGATTAGTTATTTGGGAGAACAAATAAACTTAGTTTTTTTTTTATATTTTTATATGAACCAGTTACTGTTTCCATGTCGAATTAATCTGTCGATGCTATCTTTGACCGGCGTACTAAATATGTCTGTCTTGGATGTTCCTAAGAAAACTGATAATAATAGCCCCAAATGTGTGCCCAACAAAAACAAGATATTTTTTCAATAATTGAGTTTCCAACCTACCTTTACTCGTTTTACTTACCGAGACCCACTGTTTATAATTCTAAATTATTTTATAACATTTTCTTTCATGTTAAATTTAAATTTTTAAAATAATTTTGCAATTTAAAAATAAATTTTATTTTTCAATGTCACTTTCCAACACTTCAATGTATGGTATAAACATGAGCGATAACAAATATGTCACTGTGTAGCCGCTCGTAACCCACATACATCGTGTTACGAGCGGCGACAAGCTGACAGTTCTAGAACAAAGGAAATCGATAGCTGTCATTTGTAGCCGCATACAAGTAGTTATCATCTAGCCTTAAGCTGGCCCTACACGCTGCATTCATGTATGCGGCTACAAATGACAGCTACACATTTTCTTTTGTTCTATTTGTCAAATGTAGCTACACGATGTAGCTATCGTTTGGGAGCTTTTCAATCCGTGTATGTTCAGCTGTCATATTGTGGTTGTCAAACATAGTTGGTTGTGTTTATATTATGCGGAGATCACTCCGGTTGTGTTTTTGCCGTGATACACAAAGTTTCTTTTTTTTTACAGTGGAAAAATGGAAATAAATCAACTTCTTCCAACTTTAGCGGCTGAAGTGGCTACTCTCATGTTGATACTCATAGAAGAGGAAGACGAAGAACTGCAGCAAGAGGAAAATGCACGGCGCTGCTGGATGACCGATCTATTTCTGGAGAGGGAAAGCGTTTGGACCCGGCTGTTTAGGGCGATAGATGGCGAAGGACCAAACAACCGGCTAGAAAGTTTTCTACGTGTGAATCGCGAAGAATTTTACTATCTTTTAAATCGGATTGGTCCAAAAATTGAGCGACAAGATACAACGATGCGACCTTCGATCTGCCCGAAGCAACGATTATGCATCGGGCTTCGCTTTTTAGCTTCGGGAGACTCATATGAATCTCTTGCTTTTTTGTTTAGGGTAAGTTTTATGCAATATTTGAACGATATAAAACGATAATAATATTACCATTTGTTTTAGGTTTCTAGCAGTTCCGTATCCCTTATTGTGCGTGATGTTTGTACACACATAATAAATGAATTGAAGGAATACGTTAAGGTATTATTTCACTGATTTAATATGATAACAGTTCCATACTAATACTCTCCTCTTACTTATAAGATGACCACTTTATCTAAGCTGTTTGTATATATAGTAATTTTAAGTTTGGTTTCGTTTTCTGGTGCTCGTGTTATTATAGTCTATTTTTCTAAAACGAATATATTGCCTAAAATTGCTGTTATACTATTTAACAAATGAACTTGTTGCAATAAACAACTATTCAGGTCATGTCACTAACGCAACCACAGGTTGAGAATATTTCTTTTGGTAATAATAATAATAATAATAATAATAATAATAATAATAATAATAATAATAATAAATGGGCCTTTTATTGCGTCAGTGCTTGCTAAATAAATTAATAACTAATTCTAAATAAGCCACACAAGAACACCCATTATTTTAATTCGTTTTTATTATATCTGATCAATTTATCAAATACATCAAATAAATCTGATTGCTATGCTTGTTAAGGCCAACGAACAGGCGACTGTTCATTTTGAAACAAAGTGATATATCACAGTAATTTAGCGTTTACTTTAAGTTTGCCTCTTTCTACAGCTTGTAAACTGGACGTCTACTTGGTATCAATATAATAAACCTACATAATTGCATTTTCTTATTTCAACATCCCAAATGTGCTTATATATGATTTGTCGCCTACTGAATTTATTATTTTAACTTATTTCGATCCATAATCATCATCAGTAATTCAAAACAATAGACAGTCATTTTGTATCAGTTCAATCAGTTTTTAATTGAAAGAACAAAATAATTAAAGACACCAGCGAGAAAACTAGTTTTTCAAAAAAAAAAATGTATTCTTTACTCATGGAGTCCTAAACCAGATCTGAACTAATTGCTGACAACTTGGCTAGTCGTCGGCTGGCTGGTTCGGTCGATTATTGCTGACAACTGTGACATTGCTGACTGTTACTGCAGTGTGGCTGCACACGTGGCGGTGGCTGAGCGTGTTGTAAGTTTGGTGTGAATGAGTTCGGGGTGACGATTTTGAATGTCATGGCCAAGTAAAATGTAGATATATATTATAAGGCAGGCACATTATAAGCCGTTTTGGCAAATCATTCAACGCTAACTTGTAGTGTACTTAGGACGAGCGCGCACTGCATCCGTTTAGGTCGGTGAGTTAACGAAGAGAAACGAAGATAACGATACAGAGCCCTTCGTTTAAGGGCAGCTTTAAAGATAGCCGAAGGCGTACGTCAGGCCCTTGTCACTTATACGTTAAAAACTAGCTTAGCTTACATGTGTCGAAAAGAATGGGGTAAACGAGTGTTAATACTTAAATCTATATAGTCTGCGCGTGGGCTGTGTCAGATTTTTATAAAGCACTAAACTATTTGCCGCAACCATGTTGCGTTTTACACAACAGCTTGTTGTTTGTGTTGCCGTAGTTACCAACAAACCCTGTATTATATATTTTTTAAAGAATGAATAGTGCTATTTTTTGTTTTGTCTATGAATAGTTTGTCCATCAATCCACACAGCCCTGACCATGTTCGATGTAAAACAAATGGCTGCAACATTAAAACCTTGTGAACACCCAAAAAACTTAATTGTTTAATTTTTTGGCGTAGGATTATGCTAGAAATGACTGAATTCATAGTATAAAAATTATATTGACGGAAATAAATTTATGTCAAAACGTTTTTGAATATAAAAACTATTGCACATTGAGATTGTACCCTACTAAAAATACAAAACTCAGTTAAACGTAAGGTTCACTGGACAATATTTTTTTACTAACTAATCATAAAAATAGGAACGAACTTTGTCTTATAGCACAGTTAATTTTCCCAATGTTCGTTCCAACGTGCTGGGGAACTTTCATTTAAAATTTTATCAGTCTGGATTGGATGTTTATACTATTATTGCTAACATAACCGCATATCCCTTCATGGGCATTAATGTTGTAGGCTAACGTGGACGAGATGGTTTGATACTGGTAACTCACCATTGACGCGTAAGCGGTCATTGGTCAATGTGTTTGTGCAATCCATCCGGGTCATCGTTTGCGCGGTCAACGGGGTTGACCGGCGAACACGCCGGCATTTGACAACTGGCAAAAGGAGAAATCACACGCGAAGGGAACG
Source organism: Anopheles arabiensis (assembly GCF_016920715.1). Lineage (NCBI taxonomy): Eukaryota > Metazoa > Arthropoda > Insecta > Diptera > Culicidae > Anopheles > Anopheles arabiensis. The sequence continues at coordinate 22,872,992 of NC_053519.1, forward strand.
GCGGGAATGTTTTGTTTTTGTATTTTAAATGTTAGAATAACGTCTAAGTTTTATTGTATAAGTTCATGTGTCGTTTATATAAGAACGCGTGTACCTCTTTGTGTACGAAACAAATGAAAGAAAAGAACTGAATACTAATGTTTTAGGTTGTCATACAAACAGAGAGATTTAATCGTTTTAATACATAGTTTATAACAGTGATAATGGCTAGTATCATTGAATCTGTTCGTAGCGGGAATGTACGGTGTTCACAAGAAATTCTAGGGAAGGCAACACATTTCTCGTGCCCGTTTTTCCAATGTCGCGGTATAGCAATAATTTAAAGCAACTATCTAGTAAGTCACGAAAATGAGTGTCGGGACGTAAGCCACCGCTACAAACGTATTCAATAATATCCGCGAATATGTATGAGTTATTGTAATGATTATAACATAACGGGGCGGTCCTGGTACAGTCGTCAACTCGAAGGACTCAATAACATATCCGCCATGGGTTCAAACCTAGAACGGACCGTCCCCCCGAAGCTTGGATTAACCGACTACGTGGTAATGAATTAAGTCCCGAAAGCCTGTATATAGGCCGGCATGTCCGCGTAGGACGTTACGCCAAATAGAAGAAGAAGAACAAAACGTTGTTTAATAATATTTTTTTCAAATAACTTTTCTTTACAGTTGCCGTCTACTGCTACAGAATGGTTGAAGATTTCAAAAGGGTTCGAGGAAAAATGGAATTTTCCTCATGTAATTGGTGCCATTGATGGAATACATGTCACCTTAAAACAACCAGCTAATAGCGGGAGCCAGCTTTTCAACTATAAAAGCACTTTCAGCATTGTTTTGCTAGGCATAGTGGATGTTAATTCAAATTTTATATTTGCTGACGTCGGTTGCCAGGGTCGAATTTCTGATGGTGGAGTGTTAGCAAACAGTGCTATATACCAGAAAATGGAGCGCCGGGAGCTAAATATACCCTCTCCTGAAATTTTACAAGTTCTTTACGAGATCGAGGTTCCCTATTTTTTTTTGGGTGATCAAGCGTTTGCATTGAAAGAATATTGTCTCCGGCCTTTTGCTGGAATGCATACCGCAAACTCAATAGAACGCCACTTTAACTACAGACATTCGCGAGCTCGTCGAACGGTAGAAAACGGTTTTGGCATTGATGTAAAGGTCTGGCGAGTTTTAGCAAAACCAATGGAATTAGAACCACAAGTAGCTGAAAAAATCGTTCTGGCAACAATTAATCTACACAACTTTAGACGTCGGCACTTGCTTTGGAATTATAATACAACACCCACAAGAAATACGGCATCTAGATCCTCTTCCTCTCAAGAGTCTAACGTTGACCCTACTACAATGTTACCTCTTCGACACGTTCCGTTGAGGCCGTCTAGAGTGTTGCAAAACATGCGATTACACTTAGCACGACATTTAAAGTTTAATGATCCATTACCATTTGATTTACCGCAACCGCGCAGAGTTGTGTAATTTTCGGAAGCATATAAACCACCACGTACTAATTAGAATTATGGTATTAAGCGAAAGCAAATTTTTATTTGATTTTTGTGTGCATTGCGAAATCTTTATGAATGTTTCCTATTTTTCCTAACACGTTTTATATTTTCCTTTCGTGGAAATAAAAATCATTTATTTGTGATTTGTAGCATTCTTTATAAATAAAGGCACCGTTTACTTGAGACAAGCCTCGCAAGTTAAAAGCTAACTGTGGTGAACTATATACTAATATTATTTTTTAAAGAATAGTAGAATTCTTTACATGGCAATTAACTCAATGTGTGCATACAATCTGAAAAACCAAGGAAGAATAACTGAAACTAATAAAGTTCCTATCGTTATGCTAAACCGATGCAAACATGAAATGTAAGGCGTAGGCGTACATACAAAATAAATGTCATTATAACTATGAATGATACGAATAAGTTTTTTTTTATAAACAGGAATTATCTTAAGCAATACGGCCTTTTTGGACCGTTACTCCTGGACAGTAAAAACAGAAATTTCGGATTTTCACAGTTCATGGAAAATAATTACAATGCTCAATTCAGTAATTCATAAAATTCATTAATTCCAAAAACACTTAAACTATCTTAACAATACATAATACATAACAATACATAATTCACTTATTCATAAAATTCTTAAATTCCAACAAACACTTAAACTATGTTAACACTTAAATTTTAATCCTACAGATATGCATGATCATGCATCGAGGAGGCATGTTGGTCCACATAAAATTGATCAATTTGATCATTCATGACCGTCGTTATGGACCTGATCAGTTTAGCACAGAACTCTGGATGTTTATCTTCGAAGGTGGCAACTTGTGCCTCTACAAAGTTGCCCAGAGCCCTGGCTTTAGTGCAAGGTGCAGCAGCAGTAGCAGTATTAGCAATGCTTTGAATGGCTGTCAAGCATTCGCTAATCTGACTTGATCGAGTCGTTTCACTAAATTTTCTTTTGCGTCCTTTGGACGCTGTGCGACCCTCTAGCATGCCACTATAGGAGCCAGTGGAGGATGTTGTGGCAGTTGTCGTGGCTGTTGTTGAGGCAGTTGAACTGCATGAAGCGGCGGTTGCAGGAGCGGTCGAGATAACAACAGGTTCCCGAGAAGTTCCTTCAAGATTTGCCTGACATGAGAACAGAAACGCTATATTAATTTACTCCTCCACAAAACGATACATAAACACTGTCTACTTACAGTATTGATTGTACGACGTGGAGGTGTCGTTTCATGTAGAAACGACATATGCTCGTAGGCATACCAAACCTCCTTCAATAGCTCGCTGGAACCTGAATATTTATACAATAGAAACGATTTTTGAAATATGAAGAAATAAAATAGCTAAATTTACTCACCGGAACCTGTTGTCTGACTCAAAGCGATCTCCTTTTTTGTCCGCCGGTAGGAATTCATTAAATTCCTCCATTTAGCATGAACGCACTGTGGATCCTCCTCCAGCACGGATGCTATCTGTTGCCAGGCTTGATGCCTTATTTCGTTATTTTTATACTGGCGATCAGTATCTAACCAGATGCACGGATAAGTTTTCACCAAATTGATCAATTCTATGACTTTTTCCTCATCTTGAATAGGCTAAAATAATAAAACAACCAATAATTTAGTGTGTCATTCTATGAGAAAAGGTGTAACTTACATTTTTATTCGATTTTTGGGCGGTTTTAGCTCCTTCCATTGTTAAGTGCTGGCGTGGTTGACTGCTATTCGAAAATGTCCGCCTGAAAACTTCCAAGGAATCTCCAAACACAATACCAACAAATTCCCACATAATGTATCCAACTTTTTTTTTCGTATACGTTTATTAAAGCCTCATTTTATTCTCAATATTATTATTGCCCTCAAATAAAACATTACATAAAGTAAAAACTCGAGTTTTACCAATTTGAATTAAGCGTTCAAGTTATAACAAAGGATTAAAATCGCAAAGTAGAAGAATAAACAGAAGGCTGAAGGTGTTGTCAGTACAACGATCCGTAAACGAATGATCTTTATTTTGACATTCCTCTTATCGCACAGTTGTCACGGTGATGGTTATATTCTGATCCGGCATATTGAGCACTATGGTCTTATCAGGGGTCAAATCTCCAGGATATTACAGCTCGGCTATCCTGACAAACAAATTGACCTCAATTTGAGCGGCTTTACTGTAGAAATCTTCAATACTTATTGAACAGAGCTGGCATGAGAATAGCTCACATACTTTCAATCACAACTGCTTTTCTGACCAACATCTCCTCCGGAAGTCTTGCTGAAGTTTACGGAAGTTACAGCCAAGCATAAGGACGATGATGATATCGAAAGGTGTTGATCCTGAATGATGTCGTCATATGATGCGTAAAGTTGGGTCAATTTCAATCACAGCTGCTTTTCTGACCAACATCTCCTCCGGAAGTCTTGCTGAAGTTTACGGAAGTTACAGCCAAGCATGAGGACGATGCTGATATCGAAAAGAACTGATCCTGAATGATGTCGTCATGTGATGCGTGCGGTTGAATCAATCTCATAGTGGGTGTAAGTACTGCTGCCGCTGATCGGCATCTCCTCCAGAAGTCTTGCTGACGTTTACAGAAGTTACAGCCAAGCATAAGGACAATGTCGATCAGGATGAACCTGAATACTGAACGACATCACGATGATTGTTGTTCAACAGCTCAGCATGCTACAACTGATGCCACAGCACTCGAACATGATGCGGCGGTAGAGGGTGGTAGCGGGGTCAATCCATAAAGTGGCGGAAGGCAATACACACGATGAATCGGAGGCGATGACAACACGGCGTGCGGTGCACATGCAATAACAGAAGTGATGCGCGAAGCTTTTCCAGTATTGCAAGTATGAGCGATGATAAAAGAATAGCCAGCGGCCGTATTCATACTAAATGGCGGTGTCGTCATTGTCGTGCAAGATGAACAAGATGGCGGCCACACTAAATGCAAGGCTGGTGTCTTTAGGGTTGCAGGGATCGATATCGTTGTGGCTGGTAAATCTGGCGTAATCTGGTCTAGCCATGAGGCAAATCGTTGCCTAAACATCGAATTGGCTGCCTATACCGGCAAGCACACACAGAAGCTTCTCGTTTTTGCGCATTGCAATGGCAGATGGTAGCGTCATCTCACACACAAACAAACAAACTCTTCGATACACAATCTTGTGCCGTGCTGGATTGGACAGCAAAGCAGGTTCAGGCGATAAGACGTATCCCACTTCTGAGATGTAAAACCTCGAGTTTTACCAATTTGAATTAAGCGTTCAAGTTATAACAAAGGATTAAAATCGCAAAGTAGAAGAATAAACAGAAGGCTGAAGGTGTTGTCAGTACAACGATCCGTAAACGAATGATCTTTATTTTGACATTCCTCTTATCGCACAGTTGTCACGGTGATGGTTATATTCTGATCCGGCATATTGAGCACTATGGTCTTATCAGGGGTTTTTAGTAATTTGTATTTATTTTATCAGTAACTTAAATAAGCACGTAATTTTAAATTTTATTTCACTCAAATTTAAAAATTGAATTCGATGATCATCCCTCCCTTCAACACTTAAAACAGTAATGTAAACATAGCAGGTGGAAGATACGTCTCTTGTCGCCGCTCGTAACCCGCATACATCGGGTTACAAGCGGCGACGAGCTGACAGATCGAGAACAATGGAAATTTGTAGCTGTCATTTGTAGCCGCATACATGAATGCAGCGTGTAGGGCCAGCTTAAGACACAATAGCTTGCACCAGTGCTGCCATACAGATTGACATGTTTCACCTGTCATCGCGTACAGTGCTGTACAGTCATTTATGCATAACAGACCACATGAATAGGTAAACTAAGAGTTTTAAGTCTAAACATTGTTTGTTGCCATACATGTTAAATCAAAATGTGTGTGAAAGAGTCGTTAATCAAGATATAAGTGTCTTAATGCAATATAAATCGTTTTTATTAATGAAATAGACATTTATTGGTACATAAATGTGTATGCAAGTGTTTGATTTCATGCTTATAATTTAAATCTTTAATAATACATGACCTTTTTTAACTTGATATTAATTTAAACTATGCTACAATATGGGATTAAAATCAAAGGTTTTATTTATTATTTTAAAATAGCAGAACACTCGGCAGTTATTTTTAATTTATTTTGTTATTGTTATTTCTTTATTTATTAAGTGTATTATTATATCGGCGCTTCATCAAAATTCGAGGTACAATGTAATATTTCATCAGTAAAACTTTCTTGGCATTTAAATTTGCCCTTCGGCAATGTTATATTGCTTAACATAAAAATATAACTATTTCATTTGTTGACGACGATATCACGATTCACAGGCAGATAATGTTATGGTTGTATTTTTATTGCCACTGAAATCTTCCAAGAATAACAATTTCACAGTGGTACGGTGTATGATTTTTATCCCATGATTTCATTTTTTATGTGTTTTAAAGACTTTCTAAAGATCATCGAATCTTGTTAAAATATGATTATCTCAGTCGTAACATGTACTTGGAGATTGAATTAAATTTTCAAGGTACAAGATCTTAAAGTCTAGAGAAGGTCGCAACGAATAGTTTTAATAGAGTTCTGTAGATGGGCCCTTTCAGGCTTAAAAGAGCTTTATTATGGTTTTATGAGGACATACAAGAAAAACACCTATTAATTGAATACTTAATGCAATGATGTTAACAACGTTGTTAGAACTATGATAAAACTTAAAATGTTACTTGGATTGTGTTCGATGTAGTGATGTAAGATCAGATCCGGATTCGTTCAAATAATCCGGATCAGTAAATTTAGCGAGTGAAACATGCATCAGTTTTTGAAAGATCCGGATCATCGCTTCCCTGAGAGAACCAAAGGCGATTGCTCGAATGCGCGAAATGAGCAAGTGAACAGGTCTCATTTTTGCGTTTTTTACAACATTAGTTCGATGACACTGCACCAATACTTATCTAACGATTGCTATCGTTTGAAGCTCACTACCACATCTCTCCTTGTGTTGAATAACTGAATTATCGTAATGTGTAAAATATCACTTCTCTTTCTCTTGAGTTCATTTTTTTACTTTTACTGCTAGAATAGATAATTATAAATATCTGCTTGGACGTTTAAGTGCTCGATGTGGTCTAGATCTCTCAATTGGGGTTTCCTGAACCAGAGGTTTATGCGTGTGTTCTTGCTCATTTGTTTGACTTGGGCAGTTTATGTTTTTCAAGTGTCCTGAATTCCTACAACAATCTTTTCCTGATTCGTTATCTTTCACCGTAACCCTTGGGCCACTCTTATCTATTACTGTCATCACGGTCGCGTTGAAATTAGTGCTATGTTTATTTGTAGGAGTACTATTTTTCACAAGAACTCCTGTTCAATGTCTGAATTCCTGTCTCTCTGTTCAATGTTTGAACACTTAGTTCTCCTACGTTGATCTTCTGCTTGTTTCCCTTCCTCCTTTTTTTCTTTGATCTTGATCACTAAAATCTGTCGAATGAACTGCAGGACTCGTGCAAATATCTTGCTAGGAAGGAATTTTAGTTCGAATCGTCCGTCCAAACATCAGTTCGGACGGTGTCTTGCCTGTGGTACTATGAGGTGTGGTATAATAAATTAAAAGGTACTTCCTCAAATCGGTTTTTAATCACTGATCTCCGCCTGGCTAATTTTCAATCGTTTCACCAAAGATCTATTCTGCCGTTCTACTAATCCGTTCTCCTGAGGCCAGTATGGAGCAGTTTGCTTGAGGACTATTTCTTTTGTTCTTCTGTATATGTCTTTTGTTTCTTTTGTATAATTTTCCAAGTGCGTGATAAAAAATTGCCTTCTGTTGTCCAGTGTAATCGTCCGCGGATATCCTAACCTTGTAAAAAAAAAATTCTTGCCGTTCTCGCTAGCCGTGATTTTCCTAATTTTCTCAAACTCTTAATATCTGCTGAAATAATATTTTACTGCCAGCAGATAGTCCCAGACGGAATTGGACCTAAAAGTTTATCGCTACGTCAAATCACGGCTTGGATGGTAACGGTCTCCTGATCATTGGTTCTGGACAGTCAGGCTGACTTACTAGCCGACATCGCGTACAGCTGTCGACCATACGGATAATTGATTCGTACATTCGTCCACAAACAGGTAGTTTGCGGTCTTTGCTGCATTTTAGTCCTTCCCGGATGCCCTTCGTGGCTGAGTTCGAGTAATCTTTGTCTCAAATTGTAAGGAATTATCAATTTACTACCTCTAATGACGATATCGCCTACTATACCTAATTCAAGCTGGAATTGATGTTTTTTTATAAACAACGTTAGAATAACTTCATTTCCCACTCCTCACTGACTCTCTTAACGCTTACATTTCTTCGTCATCTGCGGAAGCCTTTTCTACTTCGTCTATGTCGACGGCCGTATGCTCTATTATGTAGAGTTGAATACCAGAAGAACTCAGGAGTGTAGAATGATCGTGAGCGATATGAGAGACTGAGGCAGACGAGAGAGGAGAATTGAGAGCGGAAGGAGAGATGGAATTGATGTAGGACGCCAGAAGTGATCGAACGGCGCTAGCAAACGGACGTATAAACATATGTAACCACAGAAGCAAAGCGAACCGGACAACTCTACAATTGGCGCAGTCAAAAAAGTCATATTAAAAAAAAGAACCCGGAAAGAGTAAGTATATTAAATAGCAAATGGTCCACTGCTTTAGTGAATATAAAAGGGTGAAAGTAAAACGCATCGTTGGTGTGAACTAGGCACGGGCAAAACGATTCTTTTCTCCGAACGCGAACGAACTAGTTCGCTCACCAAAAAGAACCGAACGTGAACGACGATTCTTTCGTTCTTTTTTTCATGGCGTTTTTATTCATATGGGGATGTTCTAGCTACGTTTTACTATGTTCGGGTGCACGTATTGAATTTGCTTGTAACTTGCTTGGTGGTCACTCGTAGAAGAAGTTTTATTTCTAACGTAAAATATAATGCTAATCCTATATCCTATGGTATTAGTGCAGTCGTTGCTATTGGTGGTGTTAGTGAGTGAAAGAGTGTTGCACGTAACGCACGATGCGTTCTGTATGTGTTCTATGCGTAACGCGTCTTAAGGAGCGGTTACACGTTGTGTCACCACACTACTTCCCCCTTAGATTTTAATAGCGGATAGGAATCACAACACGACGTCCTGAGCGTGTTTTGTACGGAAGGTTTACAATTGGTGGTGATTCGGAATGCTGATCACTTTTCGCGGGTGAATCTTCATCTTCTGTCTGGGTAAATGCTGCTTTAAGGCGGTCGATGGAAACTGGGACGTTCTTTCCGTTTACTTCGACGATAAAAACCTTTTTCTTCCGTCGAACCACTCGGTATGGTCCATCATACGGCTGCGTTAGAGGCGGTTTGATTGCACCCAATCGGATGAAAACGTGTGTGCATGTTGCTATCTCCTTTTGGATGAATGGAGCTTCTCGTGTGTTGTGGTTGCTGGTTGGTTTTGGTGCTATTTTCGACATTTGCTGCTTCAGCTGTGTTACAAACTCAGGTGTTGCTCTCTTATCTTCGCTTGGCACGAAAAATTCACCAGGTAGTCGTAGTGGTACGCCGTAAATAAGCTCAGCAACCGTTGCATTTAAATCTGCTTTCAGAGAAGATCGCATGCCTAAGAGGACGATAGGTAGGACTTCAGTCCATCTCGAGTTTTGGTGGCACATTATAGCTGCCTTGAGCTGTCGATGTGTACGCTCGATTTGTCCATTTGCTTGCGGATGGTATGGGGTAGTGCGCAAGTGTGTTATGCCGAGCATACTTGTAAGGGTACGGAAAAGCTCTGATTCGAATTGCCTGCCACAGTCGGTTGTAATATTCGTCGGTACACCAAATCGCGAAATCCAACCATTGATGAAAGCACGCGCTACGGTGTGTGCGGTCATGTTAGGTATAGGGTAAACCTCGGGCCACCTGGTAAATTTATCGATGATGGTAAGACAATATAAATTGCCTTCAGATGGCGGTAAGGGTCCTATGAGATTCATATGGATGTGTGCAAATCGGCGATCAGGCGTTTTGATTTGGTCAATTGGCGATTTGTTATGGCGTTGTATTTTTGACTTCTGGCATGGCATACAATTCGTTACAAATGCTTTGCAATCTCGACGGAGAGAAGGCCAAATGAAGCGGTCAGATACCAAACGAGTGGTAGCACGTATACCAGGGTGTGATGTGCTGTGCATTTTTTCTAAAATCTGCTTTCTAAATTGCTTTGGTACAAAAGGGCGAATCGCTTTTGTAGATATATCGCAATATATGGGCGTATCGGCTAGAGGAGATTTTAATTGTTTAAGATGAACGCAAGTATTTGTTGATGGGTTTTCTAGGAAATGTTTTAGATCTGGATCGGTTTTCTGCTCCTGAGCCATGCGATTGTAATCTATTGTTTCTATTGCAGTGATGGTGTTAATGCGGCTCAGCATGTCGGCAACTTTATTAGCATCGCCCGCTACATGCCGAATATCGGTTGTAAATTCGCTAATGTAGCTAAGTCTGCGTTGCTGTGTAGGTGTAGCCTTTTCTGGACGCTGCTGAAAAGCGGTGACGAGCGGTTTATGATCTGTATAAATACAGAACTCTCGGGCTTGTACGGTATCTTTAAAGTGCTTTACTGCTTCGTACATCGCGATTAGCTCGCGATCATACGTGCTTAGCTTTTGTTGGCTCTCACTCAGCTTGCGTGAAAAGAATGCAAGTGGTTGTAGTCCCTTTTCGGTGATCTGATGAAGAACGGCACCGATGCACGTATTCGAAGCATCCACATCAAGGGCTAGTGTTCCTTCAGGTGAAGGGTGTGCAAGCAGAGTAGCATTTGATAGTTCCTGTTTGCACTTTAGGAATGCGTCGTTGGTAGTGTCATTCCATTCGAGGCTAGTCGTGTCGTTTTTTATGTTGCCTGATATCATTGCCTGTAGGATGCGTTGGTTTTCAGCTGCGCGTGGTATGAATCGGCGATAAAAGTTTATGGCACCTAGAAATCTTTTCAGTTCCGTGGCGTTAATGGGTCTAGGTATATCAATAATGGCTTGAACTTTGGCGAGTTTCGGTTGTATACCCTCGGCTGTGACTCTGTGTCCGAGAAAATCCACAGATTGTTGGCCTATTTGACATTTAGCTGCGTTTATGGTGAGACCATTCTGTTTCAAGCGTTCAAAAACTTAACGAAGGTGCCTTTTATGCAGTTCTATGTTCTCTGAAGCTATGCATAGATCATCTACGTAAGGAAAAACATAATCGAGGTCGCCTAAGATAGCGTGCAAATGCCTTTGTAGAGTCTGTCCTGCGTTTCTTAAGCCAAAGGTCATGTATTTAAATTCGAAAAGTCCGAAAGGGGTCGTTATGGCCGTCTTTGGGACATCTTCTGGGGCTACGGGAATCTGATGATATGCCCTTTGTAAATCTATACATGAAAATATTGTTTTGCCGTGCAGGATATTCGAAAAATCCTGAATATGCGGTACTGGGTATCGGTCTGGTATGGTGATCGCGTTAAGATTCCGATAATCTCCGCATGGTCGCCACTTGCCGTTCGATTTTTTTACAAGGTGTAAAGCGCTTGTCCAGTTGCTTTTAGAGGGTTGACAAATCCCCTGTTCCATTAAAAATTGGAATTCAGCCTTGGCTTCTTTTAATTTGTCGATGGGCAATCGTCGTGGTCGACAAAAAACGGGTGGTCCGTTGGTGATTATCTAATGAACGGTGTTCGCCTCGGTTGGTTTGTGCTTCATGTTTAGAACAGTTATGTCCTTATATTCGGTAAGAATGTCAGAAAACGGTGAATTCATGTCGAACGTGGTAATAGCAGGTTCGGTCACTGCGTTAATGTTTTCGATTTCAAAACGGGTCGTGTTATCGATCAGTTTGCATCGTCGGAGATCGACAAGGAGATCGTAATGTTTTAAGAAATCGGCACCTATGATTGGCGACTTTACATCTGCGATGACAAACACCCACACAAAGGATCGTCGTAGGCCGAGATCGACAGTGATACGCTTGGTACCGTACGTGTGTATTGGGGTACCGTTCGCGGCAAACAGCTGTTGTGAGTGTTTTGGTGAGTTACGTTCTCTTAAGGTTGGTGGGACAACAGAAACGTCCGCTCCGGTGTCGATAAGGAATCGATTCGATGTTTTCGGGTCGTGTATGTGTATGCGTTGTAAACGATTGTTGTCGCTGCTGTCATTGTCCGTGGCGGACGCAGGATTGCTGGCAGATGCAGCAGCGGCGTGGGCGGTTTGCGGGTTAGCGCTTACATCGGTCGCGGTCGAGAGTACACCTCGATCTTCCCGTCGAAAAAAATACACGGTACGTTCGGGTTGTCAGCCTTCTGTTTTTCACACTTGCGAGCTTGAGAACCGTGCCGGAAATGAAACCAGCAGATCCAGCCACGTTTATTTCTGGCTGGCGTTCCATCCCGTCGGCTGCAAGAACGAGAACGTGTATTAGTAAAACGGTTCCGACTGTGGGGGTTACCTGTTAGTGCTTCATCTAAGCGTTGCGTAAGGGCTTCGATACGTTGTTCCAGCGAATTTATCGTAGCTCCATCTCCTCGATGTTGAATAGCGGAAATCTGCTCGCGGGGTGCCTCCAGAATCTTGTCAGCAACTTTTGCCGGATTGTCCAGTGTTGCGGTTGGCATGGCAGCGATGATGGCACGAGTTGTGTTGGGCAGGGCTCGCAACCATAAGTTGGTCAGGATGTTGTCGGTACAACCTGCTCCTCCTAAGCGGCGCATCTCGGACAGCAAGACGCTGGGTTTCTGGTCTCCAAGGGACATGCCGGACAGCAAACTGCTCAGTCGCTGTGTTTCCGATGGTTGGAAATGAGCGATAACAGCTTCCTTTAGGGTTTCGTACTTGTTGCTGTTATTTTCGTTTTGGCACTGCTTTATAACTGAATGCACGTATTTTGCTCGTGAACCAAGAGCAACGATCACTGTGTTGAACTTAAACTTGTCCAGTTTAATGCCGTTGACGTGAAAAGAGGCTTCAAGGCATATGAACCAGGTTTCAATATCCTCTTGGTCGAAGTCTGGGAAATTTATTTTGGCAATCACTGTAGCTTCACTTGCCTCACTTTTCACAATCTACGCACCATTTTGTTCAACTTCGTTGTTGGTTGTCATTTTGTTTCGCACGCGGTCGACACTTGATGGTCAATGTTCGATTATTGAACTTAAAAACGCGGCGAGCGAAATGCAAATGAAAATCGGTCACTGTGAAATGATCACTCGCGATTGCTACGTTACGTTTCGGACAAACGTATTTTGATACTTGTTCAGTCGGGGTCACCAGTTATGGGGATGTTCTAGCTACGTTTTACTATGTTCGGGTGCACGTATTTAATTTGCTTATAACTTGCTTGGTGGTCACTCGTAGAAGAAGTTTTATTTCTAACGTAAAATATAATGCTAATCCTATATCCTATGGTATTAGTGCAGTCGTTGCTATTGGTGGTGTTAGTGAGTGAAAGAGTGTTGCACGTAACGCACGATGCGTTCTGTATGTGTTCTATGCGTAACGCGTCTTAAGGAGCGGTTACAGGTTGTGTCACCACATTCACAAAGAATGCTCGTTATCGTTTTCATTGACCCACCATAGACGCATACTGTAGCCAAAGAGGTACTCATTCTTCGATTGAAACCAATAATTTAAAACATTAAACACTAGGCCCATTTGCTGTCTGGTCAACACAATCCATCGCAAAACCGACCAAAAACTAGCATGTAAAAAAGTAATACGAGCAAAAATGTCTCCAGCATATATTGTACCCTATGCCTTATACACACTCAAGGAATCTATAAAAAAACTACTTTAATATGGATCAACATGATGAGCGCAATCAATTCAGTTCAGTTCATTCGCGAACAATGACTAATCCGTTTGAACGGGCTCGATCTATTGAATTGCATAGGTATAATTTCCACACCAACAGAACACAGATCGAACACAAATGAGCAGGTCGAACGCGTCCGATGAATTCAGTTGTGTAGGTACGATTTAAACACCAACAGAATACAGATCGAACACTGTTGGACCAATTCTAACGCGTTCGATGAATTGAGTTGTGTAGGTACGATTTACATACCAACAGAACACAGATCGAACAGTAACGAATCAGATAGAACGCGTTCGATGAATTGAGTTGTATTTCAACACCAACAGGGTACATTTTGATCTCTGACGACCCGTTCGCACGGTGCGAGAAAGAGCGAGAAAGCAATATGATTTTGCAAGTTTCATTACCACATTTTTGTGTGCCGTCGAACACTGAACGGAACGTTCGAACGCTTTCGGTGTAGTCTGTTTCTTCCAAAAGTCCTGGTCATTTTTTTGTTAAGAACCTCGTTCTTTCGTGCACTTTACCGAACTGTTCGAACGGTGCGATTATCGTTCATTTTACACATGCCTAGTGTGAACGATAAGATTGGTGATAAGGAAATATAGTTTTGTGATTGCTTGCATGTAGAGCAAAACCTAAGTGTGTTTTAGCATTTGGAGGTGGATGTGGGGACAGTAGAATACGGAAAGAGTGAACATTTTGTTAAAGTGTGAGTCCGGTACAAACTAAAACTGCAGCGGTAAAGTCCGAAGTTTCGAAATGAAAAAAAAAAAACAGTTCAATTGTGAGATCGGCGCGTGGCCGCAGCTCAAAGGCAATTCCGGAGAAATCCGTAGTGTCGCACACGGGTAGAAAAGTGTAAAAGTGTGAGAGAGCGGTACTTGTTCCGACGCAATGCGTTGCGATTTTGCCAAAATGTATGGGATTTGACAGATGCATGCGTTAACGACGCACAACGCAGCGTCAAAGTAGAAAAATTTCTATTTCGAGGCACATCGTGATGCGTCTGTCAAAATGATTTAACCATATCGGGTGAAAATCGATATTTTTTCATGTTAAATTGTTTGGAGCGCAGTTTTGCGTGTAATTGGACTACTGAATAATTTTATAAACAAAACAAAATAAATGTACAGAAAGTAATTTCGTTATTGCTACAAAACAGGTGTGTGCGGGTAGGTATGCAATATGCAATAAAAAAGCGTAAACATGATTTGCACTGTTTTGAGCAGAACTGGAAATGTTTTTACAGTTGTAAATTAACTTTATAATAACTTCAGAACCTATAAATAATAGGTATTATTGCTGTTTGTTGATGTTTTTCTTTGTAACATGTGTTAACACATCTGTAGCAACCTTGATCCTATAATAATTCCCAATTAACGATCACCTAGAGAATATAGTGTCCAGAGGGAACCAACTACTGGGTTGGATTATTCGATCAACGCAAGGTTTCCGTAATCCTATGACCATAAAAACCATTCTGTGCCTACGTTAGATTAGTGTTAGAATATGGCAAAATTGTTAGCGACCCCTGTACCGAACAATGGAGTAATCGAATCGAGGCCATCCAAAGAAAAGCGACTAGATATGCTGTAAGACTCTTACCATGGCGACAGGGCGATGTGTTACCGTCATACCATTCCCGGTGTCTGCTTTTAGGGATTCAGTCGTTGAAAAAGCGCCGTGAGATAGCTAAATACCTTTTTATATCAGGTTCTATAATACCGTCCCTCGTTATAGAACTCGTTTTGGCCAGTCTGATCCTATGTCATCTATGTGTCGAACTTTCATACATAACTTTGATTTATTTGATTTCAACTAGTGTTGGGTAAAAGAGCACAATTAGGTGTGCTGTGCGCACACGCACGCACATCTCAGTGTGCGGTGCACATTTCGCACTGTGCGCGCACTCCGCACTTTTCGCACGCTTCGCACAGTGCGCGCACTTTTCGCACACTCCGCACAGTGCGCGCACTTTTCGCACAGTGCGAGCACACTCCGCACTTTTCGCACACTTCGCACAGTGCGAGCACACTCCGCACTCCGCTTCACTTGCTTCAATTTGCACTGTGCGAGCACACTTCGTACTATATTATAGGAAGTCAGGTGGTGTAATACTGAGCATATTTTGACAAACCGCTTTTTGTCGTACAGGTTCTCAAACCAAATACGGTCGTAAAATACGGGGTTTCTCTAACTAACTCAAGCTTCAACTGTAAGCTTCATTTCCAATTCGTAAAATCCCAATACAACATTGTCAAATGTATGTCAAACGTACACAAAGCAACCAATGACATATCATTAGAGAGAGAGAGAGAGAGAGAGAGAGAGAGAGAGAGAGAGAGAGAGAGAGAGAGAGAGAGAGAAAGAGAGAGAGAGAAAGAGAGATAAAGAGAGAGAGAGAGAGAGACTGCACTTCATTCCTCGCTCTTCTTTTCCACCCTTTTACGCATGGCAAAAGCGCAGAACGCTGAAACACGCACGCACTGCTGAAATCAATACAATTTAATCATCGTAGGCATTGGGTGAGCGAGAAACAACATAATTCTTTGCAAGTGTGGATGGCCGGTGCACGAGCACACCGAAACCGCGCGGAGACATTTGCTGCGAGAATCGAATGCACAGAACGCTGCGCTTGACCACCATCGAAAACCCGTTACACAACCACATGCATACAACAAACCCAGACAAAAATTTAAAAGCCCAGAAAACACAATATCAACACAGCGGTCCGTAGCCGGAGAAATTATCAGGAAAAATCGGCTGACACCAAGCACGCGTTTCTTTAAAACAACTATGAACTGTGAAGGTCGTAGGTAAACGGCGCTCCAGTGGGTTGAGGTTTCTTGCAAGAATCGATCACCGGACTGTGCTTGCACTGTGCGAAAAGTGCGCGCACAGTGCGGAGTGCGCACGCACTGTGCGAAGTGTGCTCGCACAGTACAAAGTGTGCTGTGCAGTGCGCACATTGAGGTGTGCTGTGCGCACAGTGCGCACTCGCGCACAATGCCCAACACTAATTTCAACATACCACAGAATGTTTTTAGAGATAGAATCAGGACACAACTTACGTAATAATTTTATTTTCAAAATACATTTTCTATTCTTGTGCACCTGTTCTCCCCTATCGATTCATGTACCTTACATAGTCTATAAGCACTAATTTAAGTACATTCATGTAGGATCTCCGAGATCCCGATGGATTAATCAATAAACATATTAAACATATCAAGGTTATTATTGATCAAGGTCATAGTCAAATGTGATATGTAGTCCAACTGTCTATATTGACGGGGCGATTTATCTGTTTTTGATGCTAAAACTGTTAAGTGGTTTATGATCAGTCTTCACAAAAAATGTTCGGCCCTTTAAAAAATATCTAAAATGTTTAGTTGAAGCAAAAATTGCTAAAAGCTCTCTATCGAATGTGGAATAGTGTTGTTGTGTATGAGTTAACTTTTTAGAAAAGAAACCTAGAGGTTGCCATTTGTCATTGTCATACTGCTATAAAACTGCGCCCATTGCAACGTCTGAGGCGTCCATTGTTAAAGGGTATGTTGTATTCTCTTTTGGATGGGCTAGTAGGGTTACATTGAAAACAAAGTTTTCTTATGTTTGTTGTGATATGCTACCAAGTCGTGCAGAGGTTGCATTGTTTTAGATATGTCTCTAATGAATCTATGATAGTAGGTCAACATACCCATGAATCTCTGCAGAACTTTAACCGAAGTAGGGAGAGGAAATTTTGTAATTGCATCTACTTTATCGGATGAAGGCTTAATGCCTTCAGGGGATAAGCTGTGTCCTAAAAATTCTATTGTTTGAACACCAAAAATGCATTTAGAAGTTTTGATTTTAATGTCATTTTCTGACAGACGTTGTGAGACTTCTTCTACGTGCTTCTCATGTTGACAAGCATCTTAGCTTGCGATCAAAATATCGTCTATGTAAACGAAAACATAACTCAAATCACTAAATATTCCATTTATGAATCTCTGAAATGTTTGACTTGCATTTTGAAGACCAAATGGCATTCATTTCATTTAATTTCATTTCATTTATTAATTTCAATATGTCTGCCTCTGGGGTTGAACATATAATTGCTTAAAACCTAGTTAGCCCTATTGGTACTAAACTAACTGTAACTTAACTAAACTAAGGGGACATAGAAAAGGATGTAACAGAATGGAAATCCATAGTGAAAGGAAAATAAGTAGCGGATAAGAAGAAAATATTTAAAACAAAAAAGAAATTAAGAATAACAGAGACATAATTAGAAAGAATAACAAAAAGCCGGAACATAAAATTAGAAATTAAAATCGCGGTAATGTTCATTGAACTGACGCAAACAAATTAGCCACTGGTCGTTAATGCCAAACGCTGTATTGCGGAAAGGTATTTCAAGAGCAGTCCGATTTCTTAAACACCTGGAAGGAACATACCAACTAAGTTGGGAAAGCAAGTCTGGAGCATCTATATTCCCTCGTAACAAATTGCTGATAAATGACACACATGCTTTAGTTCGTCTAGATTCGAGGGTGTCGAGATTGAACAATATGCAACGATCACTGTATGACGGTAATGCGGTGGTGGAATTTCCAAAGAGGCGACGATATAAGCACCTAGTGAAGCGCTTTTGCGCGGCTTCGAGTTTGTTATTCCAACCTGCCCTGTTAGTACAGAAGACAACAGAAGCATACTCAACAACAGGGCGCACTAGGGAACAATACAATGCCTTAAGGCACCTCAAATCGGTGAAGCCCGACGTCATGCGAAAAATAAGGCCAAGGTTTGAATAAGCTTTACTGATGACCAATTCAAGGTGACTGTCGAATGATAGCCTTTCGTCTAACATAACACCTAAATCGCGAACACAAGACACCCTGTTGATAACAGTGTTATTAAGAACATAATCGTGAATAAGAGGAAAATGACGACGACAAAAAGAGATGACGCTTAATTTACTAGGACAGAGCTCTAAGAAGTTTGACGCACACCATGAAGAGAGGGAGTTAAGAAGAGATTGGAGTGCGCTGCAATCATCCTCTTGCATCACTGGAACAAATACTTTAATGTCATCTGCATATACAACGAGGTTAGGAGATGGGAGAATAAAACTAATGTCATTTATGAATAACAGAAACAAGAGGGGACTTAGTACACTTCCTTGAGGGACACCAGAAGAATTGGAAAACGGTAAAGAAAAGGACGATCCGTAGCTTACATGAAGATTTCTATTAGAGAGGTAAGACCAAATCCAGTGAACGAAAGACGTAGATAAGCCTAATTTAGAGAGCTTTATCAACAATAGTTTATGAGACACTCTATCAAAAGCAGATTTAATATCAGTATACACTGTATCAACTTGGTAACCTGTATCTAAGTACTGGAACAATTTGGATATGAACGACATAAGGCTAGAGGTAGTGGAACGTTTTGGCATAAATCCATGCTGATTAAACGTTATATACTGCTTCGATAAAAAAAAGCTCAGAATGAACGATGATTTCCAATACCTTGCCACTAGCGGGAAGTAGGGAAATACCACGATAGTTGATTACTTCAGATTTACTGCCTTTTTTAAAAATACGACGGAGCCAACCTATTTCCATAGAGCAGGGAAACATTCATGTCGAAAGGAGAGATTGAAAATGAATGTCATTATGGGAGCAATAGCGTTGGAGCACTTTTTAAGGATGATTGCAGGTATACCATCTGGGCCAGGAGAATAAGAAGGTTTTAAGGACAATATAGCTGTAGCAACATTTTCGACGGTACAATTTAGGGAACGGGAACACAAAACATTGTGAGGTGTAGTAGAAAGTCTACCCTCTAACAATTCCTCATCATTAATGTAATCAGAGTAGGCGTTGGAGAAGTGATCGGCGAAAAGTGCACATATCTCTTGTTCGGAACATGCTGTTGACGAACCATAAGACATGGTACTGGGCAGACGATGATTGCTACGAAGGGAAGAGATATAGCTCCAGAACTGTGTTGGGTGAAAAGTAAATCGGTATTGCAAGAAAGCTATGTAGGACTTATAACGGGCCCGATTATAAATGCAATACGCCGTTGCTGCATAACAGTCGTTTAGTGTATGGATTGCGGTATTCCCGATAGTCGCGTAAGTAGCGCTGCTTATCACGTTTCATGGATTTATGGATTGAATTGGACCAGGGAGGAAAAGAAGGGGCTTTACGTAAAGGACAGCACAATGGGAAAGCTAAAGACACTAGCTGTGTGAAAATAGATACCGCTTCGTTCAGCGAAGGTGCCGAGTGCACACGGGACCAATCGGTATCTAACAGTAAATTATTAAGTTTTTGAAAATCACACTTTCTTAAATTATATGAGCGATTGAGAATCCCTGCATTACTTCTAACATGAGACGACAACTGATTAACGGATGTGTGATTAATAGAAGTACACAATTCTAATGCTGGGTGATGCTGATCTTCAGGTAATAGAGGAGAAGCGGCTAATGAAGGAACGCTGACGTGAGACGCGTAGTTATCATGAACAGAGTAGTAGAAAATTAGGTCTAATTGCACATTTCGATAATTTAAAATGCCACTAAGCTGACGCCAGTTATAAAAACGAACAATGTCGAAAAATGCATCAACGGATGTAGGGGAAACTTGTGCACGAAAATACTGAAGTGTTGTGTCGTGTATCCAAGAAATATCTGCTCGATTAAAGTCTCCAAAAAGCAGCATACGATCATGTTTTTTCATCCTCGACACTATAGGATGAAGATAGAGCAGGAAGGAAGCTTGATTTGTAACCAGCACTGTTCGAGGCAAGCGCTCGGCGGTATAACCTCACAGGTGTTTAGATGACGAGATGCAGCGATGAGAGTGCCTCCGCCCCGAGAGAGAGAACTGTTGAATGCCGTACGATCTCCGCGGGTTACTGTATACTCAGAGCCGAATAGAAGCAAGGATGGAATGTTCTCATCCAACCAGGTTTCGGCGAGTATTATGATGTTGTAGTCGGACTCCGATATAGATAACCGCAATTCATTATCTTTGGTACGCACACCACGAATGTTTTGATAGTAAATATTGAATGTTGTTGAATGTTGCGAATGACCGAGAAAGGGAGCAATAGTTGACGGAACCATAACAGTCGATGTAGACGGAAAGGCAGGCATTGCACATACTGCTGCTACTGTTGATATTGATATTGTTGAATTAGTTGTAGTAGCTGTTGTTGTAGTTGCTGTTGTTTCTATTGTAGTTGATGTTGGTATTGTTGCTGGCGTTGATGTAAGTATTATTATATACGTTGCAGCAAAATGTTCGTCTATGGTGGGTTGTTGGTTTGGCTGCGTAGGTTGTAATGCAGTGTCGGGGATGCGGGTGGTGATGGGGACGAAAGATGCGGGGGCGATGAGGTGAGTATTGGTGATTGTGCGTCGAGTAGTGGCGGCGACTGTGGAGCCGGTGGTTGCTGTTGATGTTGGTGCAATGCGTGTGGTTGGTATGGGAACTGAATCACCCGTTGCAAACGGTAATCGGTAAATTCACGAAAAGCAACTTCAGCTGGCCAAGTGTTTGCTGGCCAAGGACTGATGTTGGTAAAAAATAGCCAAAAGCGAGGTTCAGGATTAGCCACGGTTTTTATCTTAATACTATTGTCATCAGTGTTAGTGCCTCGCAGTAGTGGTCTGTTGCGATTATCGAGTATTTCCCGTTGCATGTGTGAGTGTTGTCCGAGATGAGTGCCTTCGTATAACTGTGTGCGTGTTGACTCTAAGGCACGTCCACGCAAACAATGAGACTCCAAATTTTGAGTGATTCAGGCCGAGGGGCATGAGGAAGCTTGAGGAAGCAAGGAGAAACGCGCTGCGATGAGAGTTCGCATTCTGTTTTACACGCGCGCTTCACTAACACCAATACAAATACCGTGCTTTGACGAGCCGTCTGTGAATGTGTGTGTGTCTTCTTTCAGCGAGCTCAACTTGGAGCTGCTCGTCACATTGTGTTGTCTCGCTTACACTACAGCATCGAACCATCGCTCCGTATGTCCCCCCCTCCTACGCGTGCAAAACCACCAGTACAGCGCGACGCTTTGCCGGAGATGGTTGTGCGCGTTTCGTTCTAAGTCCCGCGCGCAGTGTTTGTGCGTTGATGCGCATTTAGTTGAAAGTCTCGTGCGCCGGTGTGTTTTGGTGAAGTGTGCAGTGAATAAACAGTGTGCACAGACGCACATGCAGTGCGTGGATAGACAGGTAAGAATTTACTGAACAGAGTCAACGCAGATTGTCGACATGTTTCCCGCAGCCTGGCTCGACCCGGTACTTTGCTGTATGACGTCATTCGTGAGTATGAAGGATTCTGAATGTGTTGTGAAAGTGTACTTTATGTTTCAATAAAGTGTTTAATGAAATAAAAAATGACCGTGTTTGTGTTTGTTGTTAGAATGAGTGCGTATTTGCGATCGTGTCTATTCATGAAAGAAAACGAGAAACGAAAGAAACAACTATCTTTACATGTGTTCGTAGCATGGCTCGAAAGAACACAAACACATTGAGAACTGCAGAGCGCACCGTGCGTTACGGGTGGGGAGGGGGAGGGCTCGCGCGAGGGTGTAACTCATTCCTCCAAGAGTAACTGCTAACGGGGGACGGTACTCAAATCACTCAAAAAATACACTCATTTTGCCGGACGGAGTATATTAGTCGGGGCAACAACCCTTTTCTCCGTAAGAGGTAACTCTTTCATTAGTTCGACTTTTCATTAGTGCCAGGGAATCCGTAATTGTTGATTTTAGTTCCTTGATTATAAGTGAAGTTGATGCCTTTTCGCAATTCTTGCAAAACCATTTTAACTGGGAAAATCTTCGTAAGTCACGTACGGATTCACTTGACAGGCCAGTGCAGGACTGATGAAAGTGTTGTGCGCAGGCACCATCACATACAAACACATTCGAGTAAATTCAAACAGACCAAAATGTGTGACAATTGCTGTTTTAGAGATATCCTCCTCAGCTACTGGAATGAGATGATACGCTTTGACTATGTCTAACTTCGAGAAGATGCTGCAACCATTTAGATTTAATGTAAAATCCTGAATATGAGGAATCGGATATCTATCTGGAATCGTTATAACATTTAATCGACGATAGTCTCCTCAGGGTCTCCAATCTTGATCAGCTTTTGCAACCAAATGTAATGGAGATGAAGCTGATGAAGATGACGGACGGCAGATTCCTAAGTCCATCATTAATTGAAATTCTGCCTGAGCTGCCTTATATTTTACGGCGTCTAGATGCCTCGGCTTTGAAAAAGGCAGTGCCCCTCTGGTGGTGATGTAATGGACCACTGAGTGCTGAACTGGTTTGCTGTAATCCGGTGGAGCAGTCAGAGATGGAAACTTGTCCAATATGGTTTTGAACTTTCCATTTACTTGAAATAATTTAGGCGTCGGTGTATCGACACTAGCTATTGATCCTTTTGAAAAGAGACTGGTCAGTGGATCGATCAGTTTTTTGTTCTTTAAATCCAAAAGGATTCCAAATTTTGGTAAAAAATCAGCTTCAATTAGAGGTCTATTGACCGAAGCAAGCACAAATTCATGCTGAAACTCGCGTCTTAACCCAAGGGAAACTTTTAAATTTTTTGTTCCGAAAGTGTCTATAGTGCTTCCGTTAGCGGCTGAAATACCTCTATCTCCTACGGCAATCAAAGCTACTTCTATTTGCTTTGGTAATCGCCCTAACCAAAGTCTTTTAATGAAACTTGTTGACACTTCAGTACTACTGCCAACGAGTTGTGACATTTTCCTGAAAAAAATTGACGGAGAATCGTCTCCCATCTCCGCATGAAAAACTAATCGTGAAATACGTTGTTCCTCGCTAGCAGAAAAACGTTCTATAAGTTTGGCTTTTAAATATTTATATCTATCTTCAGCAGGAGGATCTTGAATAATGTCCATCACCCTCTCGAATGTCTCTGGTGCCATGGCACTCAGCAGGTGTATGTATTTGGTTTGGTCTCTGACAATGCGAGCGGTTTCGAATATCGCTTTCGCTTGTATAAACCATCCCACTGGAGAGCTAGCCCAGAATTGTGGCAACTTAATTGTTGAATTTTCCCCAGAGGCAGAGGCAGTAGTCAGTTCAAGCTTTTCGTCTAATGACATAATTGCAATGACTTTATAATGTAATGTGCAGAAAAAGAAAATTGAATGTGGGTAAATAAAATATAAATGAGAGAATCGCACGGTAAATGTAGGGATAATTTAGTGAAATCACCAATCGCGCCTAGTCCTTTTTTATGTATACCTAGCTGATCGAACCCTATTGCATATTTAACATAAAAAAATTGAATCTAAAGATATATTAGGTTAGACACGCTTTTACGCAATATGACATCGAAATCACTTCAAACGTTGTGCTTATACTAATTTTGTTTCACTTTAAATCACGCATGGCATAATGTTACGCACCGCACTGTATATTTTCAATTCGAACGTGGTATTTTAACTTGGAACGGGAAATGCGGTGCAAAAAAAATGTAATTGTTATTATTTCTTTTTTTAAACTAGACGTAGTTTTACGTAATGCACTGTACAATTGCTCACTATTGTCTTATTCCTGTTCTTCACTTGGCAATGCTCGTTTACTCACATGATACCTGTAGGGAACGCTGCAACTGCCGATGGCCGTGATGTGAAGCTGCTGATGTGGATGTTCGTACCGATCTTCGTAGATCGGTGTGGCGACCGGGACCAGTATGTGCGTTGCAGAATCTGGCCTCTCGTGCCACTAGCTAAGGCAATGCAGCGGGGTAAGAAGGAACGGGGGCGTGCCGATAACTGCGATCGTCTGATACCGCTGGGTACGGCGATGATGAGTAGAATTAATTGTCCCTTATCGTTGCCTCGACGGTTATTAGTGGCGATGACACCTCAAGGTAGATGCGAATACTGCTTCTCTCTCCAAATTGCTTGGTGTATGCGGTGGCTGCGCCTCGTGGTCGGCGCGAAAATTGCTTCTTTCTCGGAAATTGCCCCTGCGATAGCGGTACCTCGTGGTGTGCGAGTTGGCTCTTTTCGCAATGGCGGCACCTCGTGGTGGGCAAAATGGTTACTTTGCGATGGCGGGTCTAAGACGAGAGGGTCCTCTTCACGATTGTGGCAATCGAAATATATCACGATTGTGGAAAACGAACGTAGCGTTTCGCTCGATTGCGCGGTACGATTTTAAACGGCCAAAAAATAGCGGCTCGAGCTGTGCTCGTGTCGTACAGGACTGAACTAGAGAGCCCGCTTTCTTTCTTTCTCTCTCTCTCAGTTAAACGACGTTAATAATGCCAATGTGTGGCGCGTTACCAGCGAGATATCAATGATCGCGTGAAGAATGGCGTACACTTTCTCCGGTTTTAACTTGTGCAGCACTATCACTATATACGATCACGTTGTGACGGAACTTATTGATCACGTCGGGGTCACCAATGTAGCGGGTTCACGGAGCTTAGTCTCACGGCTGTGTCGTTACCAAAAGAAGGGCTTTATTCTTACTTCCTTCTATTCTTATAAACTACCCTTATCCTCTATCCTAATCTATAAATCTAACCTAGCTATAATAATTCCCAATTATTATGGGATCAAGGTTGCTACACATCCATGCAGAACGCAGCGAACAGATACCAGCGAGCGTCACGCAATGCGTTGCGATACGCTGCGTCGGAACAAATACCAAGCCCTAAGTCCGGTACAAAATAGAACCGCAGCACAAAAGACAAGACCGGTTGTTAGCAAACGAAGGGGGAAATAATTTAGTGCCGAACACGTTAAAGGTTTTTTATTGTGATACTTTCTTCTTCTTCTTTGGCACAACAACCGCTGTCGGTCAAGGCCTGCCTGTACCCACTAGTGAAGTGAGCTTGGCTTTCAGTGACTTATTGTTACCATAGCAGGATAGTCAGTCCTACGTATGGGAGCACGGTCTATTCGGGACTTGATGTTGTTACGTCGTACGAGTTGACGACTGTAATGCGGCCGCACGAAATGACAAACGTGCGGTATGGTCATAGCAAACGGAAATATTCATATTGTAATATAAATTAGCCAGGAACAAATATAGCGTTGTATTAGAGTGAGCGGGAAATGGTTGAGAATATCCAAGAGTGTAAAATGGTAACGATAACCAAAAAGGAAAATTAATATTGGGACAGTTTTTTTTGTTTTTTTTTTCTTCTTATTTTCGCGTCAGATATTACAATCAATTGTATGCGTCAATTATGTAAAGGGACATCTTTGTAAAGAGATAAATCATATTGATTTTTATTTTTCCATTTATGAATTTGGAACGTTGGCCATTGAAACCATTCAACGACGCGGCGAACCCGGCAGACTTACGGCGAGAATGGAAAGAGTGTCATCGTGCGCTGGAATTAATTTTATCGCTTAATTCTATTAAATTACAAAACACCAAACTAGCGTGTATGCTAGAACGCGGAGGAAGGGGCCTGCAGCGAATTTTCTATAATTTAGCGAAGAAGAAGCGCCCAGTGAAGAAGAAGCACTCCGGCGAATTGAAATACCATTCCGACCGAAAGTTACATCTGTGTACGAAAATGCAGTGAAAATACTTAATAACTTCTTTGTGGGAAAAAGAAACGAAAGAATCGAACTGGAAATATTTCGGTCGTTAAAACAAAAGGAGGAAGAAAGTTTTAACCAATTCGAACGCAGGCAGCAAAATGCGATATCCAAACGCGCACACCAAAAGATATATCATTAAATCACCATCGGCGCAAAAGACGAAAGAGTGCGAGACAAGGGCATTGTTGTTTATCAACAGCGGTTGAAAGAAATAAAGAAATAAAATAAAGAAAAATACAAATCTATCCAACCCAATTCCAACAGGACACTGACGAGTCTGAAGGAGCTTCCGATTTGTTGTTGTGTCACCGATTAGCGAGAGGATATTTCGGCTTCTGTAGCCGCTGCTGACTCTGCCGCCGTAAGTCCTCCCTGAATGGGGTTGGAGGAGTAGACACCCTCACTGATAGCTGTTGCATATTGGGTGACGTCTGAAAGCTCGACTACCTCTTGTTGTTGCGGCATATGTTGCCTGATCCTGCGCTGTGGTCGTACCTGCTCTCTGCGTTCCGGCTGGGCTGGTTCGCGCCCTTCTGTTGCTTCTGAAGACGCTGAAAAAACAAGAGATGGGTTTTGTTGCTGTGCCTCCCTCTCACGGGCCCTTCGTTCACGGCGTCTGGCATTGCGGCGTTCACGTCTTGCAGCAATGATCTGGTTTCTATCGCTTGGTCCAACAGGATGCGAGGGTGATAATGTGCTGGATACTGCCAGACGCGCTCGTTCTTCGTTCCAGTCCCGCTGCAATGCGGGCTGAAGCTGCGAAGCAGCCGGGATCCTGCTCCATTTTTCTTGACTTTGTAGGAGATGGAACTGCAGTGTTTCGGGCGTAATCGCGTCAGTGTTGGCTTCACCAAGCAGCTGTTGTCTGATTTCCGCAAATCTGGGGCACTCAAACATTGCGTGCTCGGCAGTCTCCGGAACACCCGGACACCTTATGCAATCTGGCGACGGTGTGAACCCCATCCGACACAAGTCGTCACGGAAAAAGCCATGACCGGACAAAACCTCAGACAAATGGAAGTTAACTTCTCCGTGTCTTCGGGAATGCCATGCCGCGATGTCAGGGATGACACGATGTGTCCATTGCACGAATCTGCTGGCATCAGCTTGACTTGCGTCCGCGTCCCATTCTTCCTGCCAGCTTTGCATGGTGTTGATGCGCTCCTCTGCTCGAAGTGTCCCTGCCGAAAGGGCTCCTCCCGCCTCTTGTTGTCATTGGTAACATCGAGCGTCTTCTTGTACCAACAGACAGATAGATATCATGCTGGCTAGCACAACAGCTGTTTGATAACGTACCGTCCGAAATGCGCTTGACACTTTTATTGCACAATGTTTTTGCACCCTTTGCAGCATCCTCCGGGATTCCTGATTCTTGGAAGCTTCATGCAAAACGGGCGCGGCATAACGAAGGATGGAGTCTACAACGGATGCCAGAAGACGTCGTTTAGCACACTTGGGGCCACTGTGGTTGCGCATAAGACACCCAAGCGCCTTTGCTGTTCGAAGCGCTTTCGTCGTGCAATACTCCACATGCGGCTTCCAAGACAATTGGTTGTCGATCACGACCCCAAGGTAGCGAATACTTCGGGTTGTTCTCCGCTCCACTCCATTGATGACCACCGGAACGTTTATATTGCCCTGCCTTTTGCTCGAGATTGTAACCAATTCGGTCTTGGACGGCGCCAGCTCCAGGCAATGATTTTCCATCCAATGATTAACCGCGGACACCGCTTCTTCTGCACGCTGCGAAGCCGCTTCAGGAGTGATTCCCGGAACTAATAACAACAGATCATCGGCAAAGGCTATGATTTCCGCTCCTTCAGGCAACTCTACGTCCAGCACACTATCATACATAACATTCCACAATGTGGGGCCCAATATGGACCCCTGTGGAACGCCTGCAGACAAATTTCGCGTTACGGGGCCATCATCGGTGTCAAAAACAAATTGCCGATCAGTCATCCAATGCTGCAGTAACTTTTGTAGAGAAGCAGGGACTCCTTTGGATCTCAACGCCATTGCAATCGATTTCCAGCTCGCCGTATTAAATGCATTCCGCACATCCAAGGAAACCACCATCAAACAGTGCATGTCACGTCCGTTTGTTCTATTAAAAGATTTCGCGGTTCTTCCAGCTTGAACTACTCTCAGGATCGCTTGCACCGTCGATTTCCCCCGACGGAAGCCGTACTGGTTTGGGGAAAGATGGGAAGTATCACCGTTCTCAAGAAACTCATTTAGACGGTTCAGAATAAGGCGCTCTAGCACCTTTCCAAGCCCATTCAACATTCCAAGAGGCCTGAAGGATGAAGATTCTCCCGGTGGCTTCTCGAGTTTCTGCAGTAGCACCAAACGCTGAATTTTCCAATGAGCCGGGAATTCGCCGCGATCGAAACAGCCTTGATAGATAGAACGAAACACTGCTGTATGTTTCTTGATGGCAGTCTTGAGAGCGATATTAGGAATGCCGTCCAGCCCAGGTGCCTTTCTCGAGCACATATCGTCAGCTATACGTTCTAGCTCTAAATCCGTCACAGGTCGGATGCGATAAGGTTCGGATGAGGTTTCTGTAGGCATGGGCCAATCGAATGAATCGTGGTCAGGAAACAGGTCGGTGACTATGCGCTCCAACACTTCTCGATCCAATTCGGGAGGAGTGCGACTACCGCGCAAGTGGGAGGTGACGACCTGATAACCCGAACCATACACATTCGCATTAACCTCGTCTATTAGCTGTTGAAATAGCTGCGCCTTGGTGGTAGTTATGGCACGTTTCAGCTCACTTCGCCTCTCTTGATGAATTTCCGATGCTCCTGCTCTCTCATCAGGGTCCACACGCGAATGAGCATTGTCGCTAGCCTCTTTGCAGAGCTCTCGTAATTGTGATATCTCTGGCGTCCACCAATATACCTGAGGTTTTGTTTGATAGTAGGGTGTCGATGAACTGACGCGTTCCATTGCTACATCACACGCCCTAGAGAGAGCCACTTGAAGTGTCTCGGGAGTCCTTGCAATCTCCGCGAAGTGGACTGCTTCGAGAGCGAAACAAAAAGATTCTGGTAGAAATTGCCCCACCTTCCATCGCCGGCCAGCGCGGCGCCAGCGAGGTTTCCGTCGGTGTGCAGGACTTTGTCGATGAAAACGACACTGCTGTGGTTGAAATTGGTGTTGATGACGATGACGTTGTATACCATTACCTAAAACAGATGAGCTGTCAACAGAAAATCGGACATAACGATGATCGCTATACGAATAACTTTTCAGCACTTCCCATGTATTGTAGCGCACAATCGATGGGCTTGCAAAAGTCACGTCTATCACGCTTTCTCCTGCGATTCCTCGCCCGGTGAAAGTTGAGGTATTACCACGGTTTAGCACTATTAGCCCGAGCTGTTCGACGGTATTGAGCAGCTCCTCGCCTTTTCGCTTCGTCCTAGCGCTTCCCCAAGTCTCGTGCCAGGCGTTGAAATCCCCTCCTAGCACTACGTTAGCGTGCGCACTTACTTCGATTTCAACTGCGTTAAGGAATTCCTCAAACTCAGCAACAGTCATTCGAGGAGAAGCATAGCAGCTGATGAAGGTTATACCACCAATGTCAGCAGCAACTAGACCCGTTACAGCGCTGCCCCACATCCGCTGAGTCCACCTTCCCGATGAGTCCACCGCCCAATTACCATTATTTGGTGGCTGTCGGTATAGCTCCGATACCAGTATCACGTCAGCATGTTGTTCCTTCGCTGCTTGAAGCATAAGATTCTGCGAAGTACTACAGTTCGAAATATTAATTTGCAGCGTAATCATCATTGAGAATTAGACTGAACACATTGAGCACTGCCCACACGATGCGGGCCAGCACAAGAAGCGCAACGTACTTCTGCCTCGCAGGTGGTCGCTAAGTGACCACTAGTACCGCAGCGGATACATACGTTCGAACGATCGACTGGGCTGTGACAGTCTCGCGACACATGGCCCCTTTCCAAACACCGATAGCAACGCAGTTTTTCTAGGGGATTCTGAGGAGCTTCTTTCACTCCACACATGGTGTATAACACCTTTAGGCGCAGTGCAATTATTAGTTTTGCATAAGCCAGGGGCAAGCGAACTCGTGCCCTCGAGTACCATCTGACAGCTGCCATAGTTGTATAGTCGCGATGCTCGAAGCAGACCCTGTCACGTTCCCGATGGCGCTTCGAATGTCTCCGTCATTTGCTAAGGGATCTACATTCGTCATGATGACCTCAGTCATCTGGGTGAGTACACGGACTGAACCCTCATCTCGTAGAACTCCTTGTATGCGTGCCATCGCCTCAGAACTGTCAATGCTACGAGCCACTTTCATGCGTAGATTGAGCTTGGCTGTACGACGACCAATATGCAATTTTTCGTTCATCTCCTCCATTTCAGGTGCTTCGCGTATTTGTTTGTACACCTGATACCACATTTTACCTGTAAGTGATGTTACCTCAATTATGTCTTGCCGGTTCGGACGTGTCGTCTGAGGTCGATGTTGCGCACCATGCTGCTGGCCCCGGGAACTTTGGTGAGGTTGATGCACGCTTTGTTGATACTGCGTAGATTCCCTCTCGTTCCGGCGATTGTCAGACCGACGTGACTTGCGTCGAGTCATCTCGCGCCAAATACCATCTGATTCCACGAAATTAGGAATTGGTGCCCTCCTATACTGGCTTTGAGTCAGCGTCACCTGGCGTGATGTAGACGCTGTGTCCCCATTTGCCACTACCGATGCCATAGAGGGCTGCGGTGAAGATTGCTGCCTCTGCGATAAGGAAGCAGATGGAATGCTCCCTGCAGTTGTTGTAACTACCTTCATTGCCATTAATTGGGCCAGGAGTTTCGTATTCTCCTCACGGATTAGTGCCATGTCGCGCCGGTACTCCTCACGATGTCTGATGGCTTCTTCTTTATCACGACGTGCCTCTTCATTCGTCTCTCGAGATTTTTTCATCATAATGCTAATTTGAGCTTGTAGTTCCTGTAAAAGCACAGTGAGCTTCATCTTCTCCTCTTTCTCTGCTGCTAGCGCCCGCTGTAAGTCTTCCACTGTCTTGGAGACTACGGAGCCAGCGTTCCCAGCAGCCATTGGAGCGCGTAGTGTTGGTATTCCAGAAGCAGGCAACTGCTTCCCCACGCTTGTTTTTGATGTATCCGCTGACATGCTCCGAGTCAATCGCGCATGTTAAAAGTGAAGTCAGTTCCGTTATGGTCATTCCATGCGCATAGATATCGTCAGCTGAACTTAGTAGACGGCACATACAAAGAAGGGGGTTGCGAGAGCCAAATGTTGTTCGGGTTTCAGCGACTGCCAGCATTGGTCGGCGACGGAGTATTCTGGCAGGAACATAGAGGTGAATCCTTGAAAGCAGCTCGGGACAGTCGATGGTTCCGTTTAAGATTCCCGTGATAAATGCCAGTCTGGTGTGGTCAACACGTTCGGCGAGAGGCGGGATCCCAAGCAGCAAACACCTAGTTCTGTAGTCGAGACGACGCGGCCAATCACGAAGGGCGAAGCGCGTTGCCTTCCGTTGGATGGACTCTAGCCGCGCAAGTGCCCGAGTAGATGCTGGCCACCAAGCAATGCTAGCATATTCCAGCAGTGGTCTGATAAGTGCGCAGTACAGTGTCTTGAAACACATACGATCACGAAGCTCGCACGTCATGTATCCGTTGCACAAGGCACTTGAAGATCACATCGGTATTGGAAACCGCACTCGGGCTGAACTGCTGAGAATAAAGATCAGCAAATCTGCGGATTATGCATTGGTGCTTGCCGAGGTACGAGAAATTATCGGTTCTTGGGGAGTGGTCCGTTTGGTAACGGAGATGGGCGAGGTCATCGTAAGCCATATTGACCCGCTTGTAGAGGAAGCGGAAGTGCTTTCCGCACTGGACGGAGAGCTAGAGGGTAACGCTGGAGTGGTTACTATCAACATGTGGCGGCTTTCGGACGGAACTCAACGGGCACGGGTACGCCTACCGGCCAAAAAGATTATAACCATCGACGGTAAGAAGGTAAAGCTGGGTGGGTGCATCAGCAACATCAAACGTGCACCACCCACCCCCGAAGAATGGCTACGCTTCTATCGGTGTCTTGAATTGGGACACATTTCTCGCGATTGCCGTTCAACAGTCGACCGACAAAACACGTGCATTAGGTGCGGGACTGAGGGCCATAAGGCTAAATCCTGCAAGGCCGATATTAAATGTGCCGTATGCGGTGGTGATCATCGCGTCGGCCACAGCTCATGCGTCCGTCCAACATTGAGATGTTCCCTGTAATACGAGTGTTGCAGGCGAATCTAGGCGGCGGCCGTGATGCTCAAAATCTGGTGCTCCAGACCGCCCGTGAAGAACGCATTGATGTCGTCGTGCTTTCTGAACTATACAGGCCCCCAGAGAACAACGGAAGGTGGGCTTTTTATATATAAAGCGTAGCAATAGTTGCCACTGGCCAATATCCGATACAACGGGTATGGACTAGTGATGTTTCAGGCCTGGTGGCAGCGGAGGTTGGAGGCATTACTTTCATCAGCTGCTACGCTCCTCCTCGCCTCAACGTCAATGAGTATGAGTGCTACCTGGAAGCTGTGGAGCAGTGAAGCCTGTTCCCACGCAAAAGTCATAATCGCCGGCGATTTCAACGCATGGCACGAGGAGTGGGGAAGCACTAGATCCAATGAGAGAGGAAATCTGCTTCTCAACACCATCGAGCAGTTGGGTCTCCAAGTGCTAAATCGCGGTGTCATCCCTACATTTCGGAGCTATGATGAGATCAAGTGTCATCGACGTCACCTTCGCGAGCTCGCTCATCACCCACGATGATACATGGTCAGTGAGCCCTCTATACACGGCATCAGACCACCGATATGTGTCCTATTCTGTTAGGCTAACAGCATCAGCATCATCCGGACAGCGAACACAGCCACAGCAAACAGGATTGCCACCAAACCATCAGCCTTCACAACAGAGCAATGATATTCCACCATCTCGAAATCGCTTACAGCACGCCGGCAGGAGGTGGAAAACAACACAATTTTCCGCTGAAGCGTTCATAGAGACACTTCGCTCACTACGATTCGAGCAGCGTGCGGTTATGCATGAGACCATGGTCGCAATCATGCTGAAAGCGTGCGATCAAACAATGCAGCGCGCATCTAAACTCCACCGAGACCCGCATGCCGATATGTATTGGTGGACACCGGAGTTGGCGCAACTTCGCAAGGACTGCGAAGCAGCGAGAGATCGCGTGCAGAAAACGATGGATCTGGAGGAAAGGAGCTTCGCATCGGCGGACTACAGGACAGCTAGGAGTGAGCTAAGCCGAGCAATTAGAGTCAGCAAAAGAACACAGTTCCAGGAGCTAATAAATATTGCGGAGGAGAACGAATTCGGCACTGGTTTTCAGGTCGTTATGTCTCACCTCCGTGGCAATCGAACGCCACCAGAGACGGAACGAGATAGACTGGAGCTTATCATGTCCGACCTTTTCCCGATACGCCCATCCTTTGAGTGGCCCGAGACCACTGATCCAGTAGAGACAGACACGTCATCGACCAGTCCTGTGACTCCGGTAAATGAGATCGAACTAAAACTCATAGCCAGTCGAATGAGTAACCGCAAAGCTCCAGGGCTGGACAGTATACCTAACGCCGCCGTGAAGACCGCCATCATGGAGTTCCCGAAGGTCATCAGAGCATTGTATCAGGACTGTCTCAACCGCGCCGTTTTCCCGGAGCAATGGAAGCGGCAGCGCTTGGTACTTCTTCCGAAGCCAGGAAAACCTCCAGGAGAGAGTGGTTCGTATCGCCCCCTGTGCATGCTTGATGCACTGAGGAAGGTACTCGAGCGCCTTATCTTAAACCGGCTGAACGAGCACCTGGAAGATCCTGCTGAGCCGAAGCTTTCCGACTGCCAGTTCGGCTTTAGGAAAGGGCGCTCAACTATTACCGCGATTCAACAAGTGGTCGACGCAGGAAAGAGAGCGGTGTCGTTCCGCCGCACGAATCGGAGGGATGAACGCTTCCTATTAGTGGTCGCGCTGGACGTCCGCAATGCCTTTAATACGGCCAGCTGGCAGTCCATCGCCGAAGCATTGCGGACCAAAGGAGTTCCTATGGTCTTACAGCGCATCATAAGGAGCTACTTCGAAGATCGCCAGTTACTTTTCGAAACCAGTGAGGGTTTCGAACCGTCGAACCGCCCGTCACTGCCGGAGTTCCACAGGGGTCCATATTGGGCCCCACGTTGTGGAATATAATGTATGACGGGGTACTAGACATGCAGTTTCCGTCCGGGACAGAAATCGTCGGATACGCCGATGACTTGGTGCTGTTGGTCCCGGGTACGTCAACAGAAGCGGTGCAGGCAGCAGCGGAGGAGGCGGTTGCACAAGTACAGCAGTGGATGGCGCAGCATTGTCTGGAACTTGCTCCGGCGAAAACGGAAGCCGTGCTTATTGCCAGTGTGAAGCGCCCGCGACAAGTGGTCATCCGCATGTAGATCCGGAGATGTAGAGGTACGATCGTTGCGCTCCGTTCAGTACCTCGGCGTGATGCTGCACGATCACCTCTCCTGGCTACCACACGTTCGGAAGGTGACCGAGAAAGCGACTCGTGTTGCGGTCGCTGTCTCGCGACTGATGCGGAACCACAGCGGTCCAAGGACGGCCAAGTCGAGGCTGTTAGCGCATGTGGTAGAATCGATACTGAGGTACGCGGCTCCCATATGGTCGGAGGCGCTCGAGACCAGGGAGTGTCGTCGGCTGCTGCAACGTGTCCAACGGAAGACAGCAATCAGGGTGGCACGAGCATTCCGTTCTGTAAGGTACGAGACGGCTACCCTGCTCGCCGGTCTGACACCGATATGCCACCTGGTAAAAGAAGATGCCCGCGTGTACAACCGTATACATGCACCTGAACGAACGGAAACACGGGACGAGATTCGAAGGACGGAGCGTCAGCAGACCATCAGCAACTGGCAACAGGAATGGGACGATGACGCCGCCAGCGTCGGAGCCAGTCGATACACGCGATGGGCCCATCGTGTGTTACCCAACATTGACGCCTGGCAATCACGGAAACATGGAGACGTGTCGTTCCATCTGGCCCAAGTGCTCTCGGGACATGGTTTTTTTCCGGGAGTATTTGTGCATCAAGGGCTTCACGTCGTCCCCGGACTGCCAGTGGTGCGTTGGCGTCCCAGAGGATGCCGGGCACGTCATCTTCGAATGTCCTTGATTTGCCTCAGTCCGTCAAGAACTGCTCGGTGAGGCAGGGCCGGACCCAGTAACACCTGACACGTTGCAGGAGTACTTGCTGCGGGATGCGGACAGCTGGAGCCGCGTATGCGAAGCCGCTCGTCGTATAACGGCTGAGCTTCAGCGGTGCTGGGACGAGGAAAGGGCTAACCGAGCAGAACATGTGATAGTCGAACACGACGAAGAAATCGTGAACATGGAGGCGCGTCGTACGGCAGTAGCAGCAGCACGAAACGAACGACGCAACGCTGCACGGAGAGCGGCTAGAGCGCAACGCAGGGAAGAACAGAGCACCGGGCTTCGTCTAACTCCACCAGCGTCACCAACGACGGCAGCTCGCCGTGAGACAAACAGGCCGAGTTCGGCGAGGTATAGAGGAGGCGACAACAAACAGGAAGGGACCTGCAGCGCCTTTATGGAGATCCGGAGCGGCAATCCACAACGGATGACAGCAGCAAGAGCAGCCAAGACGATGACGGTAATGGCAGAGTCCTCGCACCTACTACAGAAGGACTATCTGGTGTAATGTCAGCTGGTGGGCTCAGTGCTGCAGAAATGGCAGCAGCGATCGAGGCAGATGTCGCTTCCCGCTAGCAAACTGTAACGGCGAAGCATCTATAGTGGCATAATGGGGGCTATTTTACACTGAGATGGGATAACATGGGAGAAAAAAAGATAAAGGGAAAAATACAGGGGGAATAACTGCGTATTGCACAAATGTGTAAGGTCCATGGATCACAAACCCCTCACAAAAAAGCCCTCGCGGGACAGTTTGTAGGGGACGGGAGAGGTTATATATATATATATATATATATATATATATATATATATATATATATATATATATATATATATATATATATATATATATATATATATATATATATATATATATATATATATATATATGTAATATAATATGTAATATAATAAAGAATCCGCTGTTTAAAAAAAAAAAGCTCGCACCTTCGTCTGCCAGTCTGTTATCCTGGCCTTAATGGCGGACGCCTCCACGCCATCTTGCCACCTACATTTGGGCCTACCACGCCTTCTCTGTCCTTGTGGACGGCCTAAAACACATACGGGGCCAAGTATCCTTCTGAGCATCTTCCTCTCGAACGCGGGTAAGAGGATTTCGTCAGATTTGGACAGTGTCCATGTCTCAGTGGCGTATGTGAGTACCGGAACTATATACGTACTATATAGTCCCAGCTTCGTCCGTCGCGACAGGTTCTTTGAGATGAACCGCTTTTTCAGGCTGTAGAATGACCGGTAGGCATTCAATCGATAGTTCACTGCTTTGTTTTTGCTACCCTTTTTGTGGATGAGTATTAGCCACGAGACCTTAAACAGTAATGGAAAGGTTCCTGTGCGCAGAGATTCGTTAAAAATCTTAGTCAAAACAGAAGCTACCGATACAACACTACACTTAAGAATTGTCGCTGGGATACCATCTGGCCCCTCGGAGTATAACGACTTGAGACGCTCGATTTTTTGGGTCGATGAATTGCAACTTCAGGAGTATTCAGGAGTGCAGAAGCAACAGCCTCCGGATGTGTGATGTTAGAAATGAAGATATCCTCGAAACGCGTAGCAAACAGTTTACAAACAGTCGGCAAAACTGCAAAAGCGGCGAGGGTACTTTCCCAGGCTTCGTTCAGTGTGGCGTATATAGTTATGTGGCATTGGACACCAGCTCGGGGTTATTGTGTCGTGCCTTACCATATTGCAGCGCGGCACATTCCATCTCTTCTAGTCCCCACGGGCGCGCGTCATCGGACACCAGCCGGAGACAGACGGCTCCCACAACCATACACCGCCAACCGAGGTAGAATGAATGTTAGAGTTAGTTTTAGTTTAGAACTCATATGAGTAACACATAATTATTTGAACAAAAAGTGGTTTTGTTCGCTTCATTAATGTACACCGCATTATATATCGACGATAGCAGACTCTATTATAACGTCGATAAAGTGCATGAACACCATTGTAGTATAGCCGACACGGTGTGGACCGACTAGCGCGCAAATAGTCGTAAGCGGCTCGCTTCGCTTTTTTAGGGCAAGCAATGTACGGTGGTCCGCGATGGGGCTTTTTAATAGGAACACATTCACGCAACGCGGCCCGCAAAAACTCTGAGAAATCGTTTGCAGCATGGTCAATGGATGTATAGTTCGAGCATTCAAAGGATTGGTTGAAGGAGCAGATCAGTCTCTTGAGTTTACTAAGGTCATTACGTGCGTAACTAAGCTTTATTTCCGTAACAGTGGTAACGGTATTCATAGACGATGCTGTGTGTTGGTATTGCAGCTTATTTCTACCGGTAGTCTATACAGTAAATTAAATGACACGTTCTTTATAGCTTTTTGTCATAACATGAAATATCTAAGTGAGTATAATATACAGGTGGGCTTATCCCAAGGTGTACGGTTTTAGAAGGCTGATTTTTATCGCTTCTGCTTCTGAATGAAGATTGTAAGAGTGTTTTGAGTATCCATTAAGCCTCAAGAAAACTTGTTTAAACAAAAGTCTTCACCCATCCTGTCAAAAAGTGACATTCAAATTTGGTTTAAAAAAATACACTATGAGACCACCTGGACTACATTCAAGATTGACTTTGATTCTAGATTCCACCATGTGATCTCTTTAATGCACCTTGGGGCAAATGTAAACAACACCGTGCTTTCCAGCAGGTACTCGAATCTAATTCTAGCTTTGAGGCTAGAATAATCTAGACTGAAAATTGCAGGCTAGTTTTTTGTGTGATTTTGTATGGCGTGTTTACATGATTTCTGCTTCCAACTGTCAAACTCCATACAAAAAACTAACTAGAATCGTGAAGGGCCCCAACGATAGAAAAAGGGCGATGGCGTACCTCACACCTGTATGTATACCCTTTGCACTATAACCGTCTTCGCTTCGGCTTCGTGTCGCGATCGCGCGAGTCGAACTGCGAGTCGATGTTGGACCATGCAGCAGAAAGCGTTAGGGCATTATTACACTATAACATTCTCCCCATCAGTGATAGACTCTAGTTTCACTCATGTTCCCGCGATGCTTTCTGTACCTATTTATCCTATCCCTCATAATCCTTTGCTGAGATTACAGTCTTTTCATCGTTTTCGCTTCTTACATCCAAAACCGCGAGTGCCGGACGCTTTAAAATACCAGTTGCGGTTTGTACTGTAGCTCTTCGTACTTGTCCGTCCGCAGAATTTATTACTGCCAACACACGTCCTTTTGGTCAGCTATTGCGTGGGAAGTTGGCGGCAGACAGGCGTAGTTCTTCCGATATGCCTGTCGATACGGGATTTTCTGCTGGCCACTCGTCCTCGGATTTCCATATGAAGCTGGGTCCACGAAACCATATACTAGATGGACTCATATCGGAGATTTTCTGCCACTTCATTCCTTCGTTTGCAACGTTTGCTTTGGTAGAAAGCCATCTCCATTCGTTGACGTCCGTCTTTTCCAAAAGCTCGCTTACCCGCAAAACTACAAACGGGTTGTACTTCCGATGATCTGATTTTAGCCAGCTTATCATATTTCCCGAGTCCGTCCAGAACACCCTTTACCCGATCTTTAGCCGATGTGAAGATGCAATGCTCGTGGCTAGTCGGGCACCAATCACTGCGGCTTGAAGCTTTAGCCGTGGAATCGACAGGAACTTCAGCGGAGTGACGCGCGTTTTCGATCCGATCAAGGCGCACTCGATCGCGTTGTCCTCCTCGAAACGGAAGTATGCTACAGCTGCCATTCCGTATTCACTGGCATCGCAGAAAACATGCAATTGTATGTTTGGAGTTGCAGCGGACGTTATCAGGCAATAGAAGCGTGGAACCATGACGGACTGAATTGTTGGTAAAACGTGGATCCATTTTCACCATCGCTCGGCACAACCTACATCGATCGGTTTATCGCAGCTGTAGCCTAAGCGCCAGATCTCCTGCAGTAAAATCGTTATAAACATTAAGAAGTTTCCAAAGAGGCCAAGAGGATCATATATTAGCATTAATGTACGCAATACTTCGCGTTTCGTTGGGATTCTCGCACCGTACAAGAGGCTTTCATCATGTTTAATGTTGAGGCGGAATGTAAAGACGTCCTTAGTGGTTTCCCATCACATGCCTAAAACCTTTTCTGCAGAGGATGACTCTAGATTCATGCCTTTACTATCTTCGTAGTTAACTCCCCACCGCAGCTGCTCTAAAACTTCCTTCGAATT